>NC_052503.1:25566763-25866763 GCF_016617805.1 Bactrocera tryoni | reverse complement strand
AGTCACGTTGCTATTTTTGCACCCGTGCAGGTACCTTCTTTATGTATTTTATAAAACTACATATGTATAAACTTACTTTATGCTTGCTTACGGGCAGACAATATAGATTTTTCCACATACAAACAGTTGTGTGTGATGAAGTCACAGGCGTGTGCAAATATTAATATAAAAATATATGCATATGCAAAGAGAAAATATATTTTATATATTATAAACATCTGTATATACACATATTTCTCTATACAATTATTATTAATAAACAAAATTAAATCAAATTAAGTGTTAAATTTATACATTTATACGAGCGTATATAAATAAAAATGTGTTAATCAATGCGAACACACACGCACACACTTAAGTGGTGGGCAGCTCAAAGTAGAGAATTTTTAGAAATTATTAATTTAATTAGCGCTGAAAAGTTTTCACCTTAAACTATGCGAAAAATGGACGGTGAATTCTCACATTATCTTATGATGCTATAGAACTACAAATATGTATACATACATACATACATATATATGTACATTAACAAATTTGATAAATATTCACAGCTCGTTGAGATCAAAAACGCAATAACTCTGTTTTATTAAAAAAGTTTTGATTTTTTTTTTTTTGGCGAGGGAAGAAAATGTTATATACCATCTGATCAAATTTGACCCGAACTGTCAATTACATTTGCACGCAATTCATTATTATTGCCTTCAAAATATACACTTGCGCCGAAATAAGCATGCCAACGCTTAATCCAATTCTCAGAACTTCTTTTATAAGCTTCGGCTGAGATGGTCTTGAGTGCCTGCAAATTTTGAGTTTTTCGGATAATTTTTTGTGCGCTCTTCAGTATATTGTTAAACTGTTTCGAAATTCATAAACTCACGTCTCGACTTTGATAAATAAATAGGGTCCAAATCTTTAAATTTATTCAGACGACTTCGATCAAACTTGATTGAGTCTGCCGATAAAAAGTGTTTAGACCGATTTGTTGTTTTTATAGGTTTTTCGTTTTTTTTTAATATGGAGATTGAAGGTCATCTATAAAGCACACAACTCTAATATATAGAAACTTTCAAAAACGTTAATAAAACCAAACAATCAATTAGTTAATTGACTAAATGTACTCAATTAAGCTTAAATAACTTGTTTTGATAGAAAGAGTTTGGATTTGGTTTGTTAAAAAAAATTCAATATAGACCATTTATTTCAACAGATTTGTTCAACTTAAGAAGGTATTAAGTCTGGAATAAACAAACGATTTTCTTTTTTCGTATTTTCAAAATTTAATTATTCACCTAACCTAACTTAACTATTCAAGAATATGTCTACAAGAGGACCCAAATCGGCATCCAAACTGAAACTAAAATTTTAAACGCGTTGAAAATACGAGTCTTCAAAAATTACCTGAAATTAATACCTCTAGACTAGAATATTACTCAAAGGGTAAACATTGATCTGTTTCAGTGTATACATTTGAAAGAAAAGTTCAACTTGCCAAAGTAATAATATCAAACCTTTGTTGACAATTGGTTAATTGACTAAATTTGTTAATTGACTCAATTAGTTAATAGACTCAATTACTTAATTGACTCAATTGGTTAATTGACTAAATTGGTTAATTGATTCAATTAGTTTATTGCTCCATTGTGTGGCACATGAAGACAATAAGCTGTTGAGTTACCGATATTCTCTTAATTGTCCAATTAGAACTACTTTTGGACACAGTATAACAGGTAGTTTCATAGCAGATACTTATATGGAAGATGAAGTAAATTCTCGGACATATTTATACAATATTTTACAAAATTAAGAAGTTAGATATGTACCATATATGCATCAAACTAGAAAAAAAGCTACATCAATTAAAATAAGTTGAGTTCTTTTGGGAGTAGATCATACTTATTAAATATCGATTTCGTTGAAAACTAAAGATTCGATAGGAATCATGAAAGGTTCCGAACTTTTTCAATTTGGTTAAAAGTGTTTGGTAGCTTGGTAGAAGAGCAAAAGCCAGGAACGATTGATCGCAAGAGGTCACACTTCGCTATCAATAAGCCCATTGTGCTATCAAATTTTTGGCATAATGCAATATAAGTTACTGTGACTTTTGAAGTAACTTGTAAAGGTTTGGTGTATAAAGTCTTATGTTGAAGTAGTTAATAGACGCTATGTGAAAGATATAGTACTATATATCACGAATTCTTTAAATGAATAATTTTTAATAGTTTGAATACAAATCGTCAAACATTAATTTGTACATACCTAAAAATGGACTAACAATGTCTATCTCAATAACTAACTCAAAACTATCAAACTGAAGTTCAGCTTCTATATCTTATAGTTAGAGAACCCAAAGTGTTTTTGTTTATACTTAAGAAATATACATTCTTAAGCGTTTAGTCATGGAAAGTAAATTGCCGAACAAAAATATACATTTTAAAAATAATTTTAAAATAGGAAGAAAATTAAAAGCAAAATATCCATTAATAATCTTCCGAATATAAATGCGGCTATAAATTGGATAAAACTTGTCAGAATGAATATTTATAGTTTTTAAAATACCTTTAATACGCCCATTCAATAAAATGACGCGGGGGATTTAAGTAGTATATATACATTTTTATATACTATATTTTTTTTATATTGTGGTATATAATTATACATATTTATGTATTTCTAAAGAAATTTGTGGCTTCAATATTAAGAGGGCACTAAACAGCCTTCGCCACTTAATAAACGATCACTGAACTCAATGGAAAGTGTGTAGGTGGCGGAATTGTTTACAGGCATGTAAAATGAGGCTTTAATTAATATGCCATTAATATAAAATATAAGTAAATGTGTATAATAAAGATAGTGCTAAAGTGATGGGAGTAAAGTTCTAAAGAGCAATATTCTGCTCAACATTTAAATTTTTATGAACTTCATATTAGAATTCTGATTTACAGTTATCCCTCTAAGAAACTCAAAGCCTGTAGTATATTTTTTTGATATTTCCTGCATTTAGATTGAAAGTTTTTTTGTTTTTTATAGCTGATATACTAAATTACTTTCAATTTCAGTAATTGCCTGGAGTCCCAAGTACCGAAAAACAGTTCGAAGCGACCGCTTCAGAAGGTCCACGTCATTAGTATACGTTAATGATAAATATTGTAGAATTGTTATTACGTGGAAGCATTCTTAATATAAAAATTTTCTCTACATAGTCCTTTGCCTAACCTCATATGCAGAAATCGACTGCGATTCTCGACTTGAGATTTCGCAGAAGTCTTTATGTAAGGTAGTTTTCGTGTTGGAATGCAATTAACGGAAACATACGGGTTCAATTCGGATGCCTAATGAATAAATATTTTAATAAACTCATTCAAGTATTGCATTTAGGGCTTGCTATTAGACTTTGAACCCGTGATACTTCGAGTATTAATCTAGCACTCAAACCAGTACAGCTACAGCGACCATAAATCTTAATTCTAGGAATCTCTATATATCGATTCTAAAATTCTAAACTTGAACACAAATCTTATAATACGAATATCTAAAAACCCTCACGTATAAACAAGATGGAACGAAATCACAAAAACTGGTATGTACTCACTTCCTGCTGAACTAGAAAACCAGCCGCTTTGCATTCAGCTTTCTACAATGCTTTCGCTCTTAAATCAGCGCAATAAATGAAATTTTTAGACGATAGACATGGACTTGCTTCGACCACAAGCTTATTTAAACAATTATAAACTGAATCCATTTTGCAACGCGTTTTATTAATCCATTGTAATATTTTTAGAGCGACGCATTTCGGCTTTCCAGTTACGGCCAATTGATTCCGTTGAAGATGAGACCTCATCCTCAGGCAAAGAAGACAGCTCACCTGAGTCGCCACACGCCCAGCAGCCCGGCGCACCACAGTATGGCCAATATTTGGCTATCAATGGGCAAGCACCACATCAGGGGCGTCCACGTACGAAGAAACCACGCAGTAAATCATTGCAGCCACAATCAAATATAGTACCATGGCGTAAATCATCCCGACCACGACGTGGTCGTTCGCTAGATAAGCAACCCTTCTTCCCCGGTTACAAACCGGAACCAATTAAATCATGGAAAGAGGAAACGATAAGTCTGAAACCGACACCAATCGAAAAGAAAGTCATTCCAAAAATGGAAGCCGCTAAGGTTGAACTCAAATCCATTAAGGAACAACGTAATCAGGGTTTGATGGGTATCGGGGCAACGCTCGATCAAATCATCGCTGGTAAGACTGAAAAGGAAGCCATTCCATGGATTGTAATGCGTGATAAATTGAAACATGTCGAAAGTGTGCAAAAACAATTAGACAAATTCGATTTGGATGAAGTGTATCTGCGACCACTCGAACAGCCAATAGTGACAGATCAAAAAGTACCACAACAGGCACAAGAACAACAAGAACAAATTGAACGTACCAAAGAGATACAGCGACTGCGTAGCATGGAGAGCATTGAAATCAACGAGATGACGGAACAAATCGAGAAGTTGATAACGAAACATCAAAAGGAAGATGCCATACCATGGAAGGAGATGCGTCAACATTTGAAGAGTGTACAACGTGTCACTAATCAAATTGAGAAGTTCAAAATTGAAGAAGTAGAATTGCGCCCACTGCCAACACAGACCGCAACTACACAGGAAATAAGTGAGACAACTCAAAGCACTGTCTCAATGATGGTCGATGAGAGCTCTAAGGGCTCAATACAGAAGGTGGTACGCAAAGAGCAATTGCAACAGTATGAAGATGTCAATGAGGTACACAAACAACAGTATGTCATAAGTGAAGACATTAACTTGCTGAGTGTTGCTGAACGTGAGAAACTGGAAGCACAACGCATCATTCAACAGCAGCAAGCTGTAAACTGGCGCCAAGGACGTAAAGTACCCGCATTGCAGCCACTCACCTCGATGGAGGATACTTCAATATTGAAGACTGGTGTTACGACCCAGGAAAAGTTCGAGCAAAGCTTGCAACAACAAAAATACACCACCGTCGAGGATTCAAAGATGATGAGCATCGAAGAGTATGAACATCTGCAAATGATGAAGCGTACACAAGAGGATAAGGCTGTAGAATGGCGTCAACAGCGTCAAGTGCAAGAATTCCAACAAACTGAGGATTCCACGAGGTTGTCATTACAACAACGACAAGATACGGAGGAACAGCAATTTACACAGCCGCAACCGACCCTGTGGGATCGTGGTAGGAAGAAGCCACAACCTCAACAGGCACAATCTCAAGCACCACAACCCACTCAGCAACAACCTGAGCAACCTAAGACTTATGAGGAAGCAGTGGATGTGCTGCCTGAGGAGCCGGTGCCAGTAAAACCAGCCGAACAACCTACGCCCGTTATGTGGGAACGTGGTAGAAAGAAAACGACAACACAACAACAGCAAATCACTGAAATACAACAAGCCACTGAAGTAGTACAACAACAATTCGTGGAACAGCAACAAATAATGGAACAAAGAGAATTTGTTGAAGAAACCAAGAAGACCAGCGTACGTAAAGCAATTGCGCCACGGGAGCCTGAACAGAAAATGGAGCAAGTTTTACTCAAGCCCACACCACGCCCGCGTCCGAAGATAGCACAAAAGACTGAAGAAGTGCACTCACAAACCTTGAAACGCACGCAAATGACACATGTTGTGGAAGAACAACCGACGAAAGCATACGAGGAAGCTGTGGATACACTTGAGGAAGAGGTAGTTCCGCAACAGCCGGTTGCACCCGAACCAGTACTGTGGGAACGTGGAAAGAAGAAACCCACTAAGGTTGAGGAGGTAATTGCTGAACAACCACTGAAAACTTATGAAGAGGCTGTGGATGAACTTCCAGAGCAATCTGTATCACAGATCCCAGAACAGCCTCAACCTGTATTGTGGGAACGCGGCAAGAAGAAACCTACCGTGCAACCAGCAGTGGTAGAGCAAGTTGAACAACAAGAGCAAACTATTGGGCAACAAACTGTGGTGGAAGAGGTTAAGAAAGTTACACGTAAGGTTATACCAAAAGAGCCAGAAGAAAAGATGGAACAAGTGGTGCTTAAGCCAACACCGCGACAAAAACCAAGAGATGCACCCAAAGCTGAGGAAGTGCAACTTAAACCCGCCAAGCGACCACAACCAACACACGCTACGGAAGAAGATCAACAGCAACCAACGAAAACATACGAAGAAGCAGTTGATGAACTTCCTGAAGAACCGAAACCACAGCAACCAGAGCAACAACCGGTCTTATGGGAGCGTGGTAAGAAGAAACCTATCAAACCTGTAGAGGAAAAGGTGGAAGAGGTTGAACAAAAGGTAGAAGAACACATTTCGGAAGAAGTGACCGTCATTGAGGAAACTAAAAAGAAGGCTGCACGTAAAATTATTCCACAAGAGCCAGAAAAAATGGAACAAGTGGTGCTCAAACCTACACCAAGACAGAAACCCAAGGAAACGCCAAAGGCGGAAGAAGTACAATTAAAACCAACTAGACGTCCACAGCCAACACAAGTCGTTGAAGAAAAGCCACAAGAACCAACGAAAGCATACGAAGAAGCTGTAGATGAAATAACCGAAGAGACAGCTCAAGTTGAAGAACAACCGCAACCTGTTATGTGGGAACGTGGTAAGAAAAAGAAGCCTATTAAGCACACAGAAGAGAAGGTAGAAGACATTCCCGTACCACAAACACAAGAAGAAGTGGTTGATGTAATCGAGGAGCCCAAACCAGAGCAACCAGAAGAGAAACCTGTACTGTGGGAACGTGGTAAGAAAAAACCAAAGGCCGAAGAAGTTGAAATTGTCGAAACGCAGAAAGAAGAAGTACAAGAACAAGAAGTAGTTGAGAAAAAGAAGGTCAAGAAAATTAAGAAACGCCCAAGCGTGACTGAGATAGTACAAACTGAAGACGTAGCACCAACGGTTGAAGAAGAAGAAGTTATTGAAGAAGTGCCCGAAGAGACGCAACCAATAATTGACGAAGACAAAACGATAGAAGAGACAACAGAAATTGTGGAGAAAGTCAAAACAAAGAAAGTCAAGAAACCAAAAGTGAAGCCAGAAGAAATTGAAGTTACGGAAACTCCAGAAGAAGTTGTTGAAGATGTCAGTATTGTAGAAGAAACCGTTGAAGAAAAGAAGCCTAAAGTCAAAAAGGTGAAGAAACCTAAGAAGGAGAAAACTGCCGACGATGTTGAAGAAATTCAGCCTGAGGAAGAAGAAGAAGAAACACAGCCAGAAGAACCGGTGCCAGAAGAACCAGTGCCAGAAGAAAAGGTACCGATTAAACGTAAAGAGATCAAACCACAAGAGCCTGAACAAGTAGAAAAGGTGACACTTAAACCGGTACCACGCAAACAGTTGCCGAAACCAGAGCAAGAAAAACCAGAAGAAGTCACACTCAAACCATTTAAGAAACATGTAGTTTCTGAAGATCTGCAGCAGCCCACAGAGGTGGAAACTCATGAAGAGGTTCCTGAAAAAGTCGTCGTCGAGGTCATCGAAGAAGTCACGAAGAAACGCATCAAGAAGAAGAAGCCCAAGAAAAAGACAGCTGAGCAAGACGAGGAGGAGGAAGACGAACAACCTACCGAAGAAGTAGAAGAGGAAGAAGAGGAAATTGTAGAACCTGCTCCAGAAACAGAAGAGCAACCAATCGAAGAAGTTGTACAAACAACAGAGATTGTACCACAACCCAAGCCGATAGCTAAACCAGTACCAGTAGAAGAAAAGGTGGAAGAAGTTTCACTGAAACCAATAAGAAAAGTTAAAAAGCCTTTACCTGAAGAACAAACCATCGAGGAGGTAAAACTTAAGCCTGTAAGACGTCCCCAACAGGCGCCAGAAGAGCAACAGCTTGAAGAAGTAGTGTTGCAGCATGTCGAGAAACAAGCAGAAGAAATCATAGTTGAAGAAAAGAAAAAGACAAAGCGCGTTAAAAAGCCAAAGACAGAGGAATTGCCAGAAATACCAGATGCAGAGCCAGTGCAACTTGAAGAAGCTGAGCATTATGATATTGAAAAGGAACCTATTGTGGAGGAACCACAACCGCAAGTGCCTTGGAAGCGTGGCGAAAAGAAGAAGCCTGTCGAAGAACCCATTGAAGAAAAACAATTGCCTACAGGTAAGAGAAGACCACTAGCCGAAGAACAACCAGAGGAAGTCAAACTCAAGCCAATACCACAAAAACCGAAAGAAGAACCAGTGCAACCAATTAAAGAAGTACCAGCACCTAAATTGGCGCCCGAAGAACGACCACAACCCGAGGAGGAAGAACTTGAAATCACTCCCATACCCGTCGAAGATGAGACCAAGCCACAAAAGGAGAAGCCAAAGAAAGAAAAGAAGAAGAAACCGAAATTACAAAAGGCAACACCATCAGTTGATGAAATTACTGAAGAAATCGCTGAACCATTCAATGAACCAATCACCGAAGAAGATCAAGTCGATGAAATACCGATTGACGAAATCAAAGAAGTTGCCGTCTCCGAAGAGGTCTTACCCGAAGAGGAGGTTGTGCCAACAGAAGATGTAATCACCACAAAACAAAAGGCACATAAGAAACGCACAAAGCGACTAAAGGATGCATCTTTCGAAGATCAACC
The DNA here is from genome assembly GCF_016617805.1 of Bactrocera tryoni. Classification (NCBI taxonomy): domain Eukaryota; kingdom Metazoa; phylum Arthropoda; class Insecta; order Diptera; family Tephritidae; genus Bactrocera; species Bactrocera tryoni. Next base: position 25,858,145 of record NC_052503.1, on the reverse strand, counting down.
ACAGTTACTTGAAGCCGAAATTGTGGATCTTGAAGCTGAAGAGATCATAACGCAAGAAACTTCACAAGAAGTCTCACAAAAGACAATTACACTTAAAAAGACTGAAGACAACCGACCACAATTCATAACTACAGAGCAATTGATCGAGCTCGATGTTGATGATGTGCGACGCGGTATTGACATGAAAATTACATCTAATATTGTCAAGAAAGAAACGCGACGTATCATCCTGGACGACAGTCAACCGTTACCCGAGCTTGAGCTAATCACACAAAAACGCATACAAGAGGGTATCGATATGTTGCCCGACGAAGAATTGATCGAAGATCAAAACGTGCCACAAAAGGAAGAGACCACAACATCCGAAGTGCAACGGCAAGAGCGTAAATTGGTGCGCAAGAAGAAGAAGGAAATCAAACCGCCACGTATTACCGAAAAGTTACGGCCAGTCATGTGCACACCCGAAGAGCCCACAGAGCTGGAGTGTAAGATTGAGGGCACACCATTCCCCGAAATCAGCTGGTATTTCAACGATGCGCTCTTATTCGCTTCGGAGAAATACGAAATTACGGTAATGGAAGATGTAGCCAAATTAAAAATAGCTAAGGTCACGCCCAGCGATGTGGGCGTATACACTTGCGAGGCGCGCAACGAAGCCGGCGTAGCAACGAGTCGTGCCAACATCTTTTTGGGTGAGTACGGGGTCTACGTGTGGGGAAGTGCGAATTTAGGGAATGGTACGAGCTTGAGATATTTTTCCGTATGACTTATGGGATTATATGTAACTGTTTGCAGTGGCTTTTGAGTACTTTTTCTTTCTTTACCATATACATATGTATTGTAACTCTATACTGTAAGCCCATCTAATAATTCTTATGTACAAATTTGTATATCTATCTATTGTATGTGTCCCCATAATTTATATACGCACAACAACACACTTTTACAGTACTCTATGTACAATACACTCAATATATTTGTAATTAAAACATAATTTACCTGCTCTTGAAATATTCAAAACTCTAGAAAAAGAACAAGGCATTGCACCACAATTCACAAAACCGCTCAAAATCGAGTTCACCGAAGAGAAGGAACCCGAATTGTTGAGAGTCACTGTTACGTGTCAAGTCGTCGGCAAGCCAATGCCACAAGTGAAATGGTATCGCGGCACTGAAGAGGTCATACCCAGCGAAACTGTACAGACTTTCTACAATGAAGAAACGGGCGATGTCGCTTTGGAGGTCATAAACCCGACACCGAATGAAGCGATCACATACTCCGTGCAAGCGCAAAACGATTTCGGACGTGCCATTGGCAATGCCAACATACTTAGCCGCGTCGAAGAGGCACCACTGGAGGTATTGAAACCACCTAAGGTGACCCCGCTAAGTGCACTAGTTATACCAACCGGTGGTACCTTGTTGTTCGAGGCCAAATATGAGGGTACGCCACGGCCGGAAATCGTTTGGCTGCGCAATGGACGTGAAATACAGATCAATGAAGACGTCACAATAGAAACCACCGAGACGACGACCACAATCAAAATAATCAATATGAATCGCAAACGTAGTGGTAAATATGAAGTATGTGCCAAGAATCCAGTTGGTGAGGCTAAATCTTCGGGTTCGGTAATGGTTACCGATCAAGCGCCCGACAAAGAGATTATACCACCACGTTTCATTCAACCGCTACAACCGAAATACTTTGGTGAAAATGAAGTTGCCATATTGGAGGCTGTTGTCACATCAGAACCACTGTCGTCATTCCAATGGTTTGTCAATCTTGAACCGATCAAGAGCTCAAACGAATGTCGTATAGTTTCGCAGGCGAACAAATCGACACTGCTGATCGAGAACTTCGAGCGTAAGTACGTTGGTCCGTACACGTGTCGTGCGGAGAATGTTGGCGGTTCAGTTACATCGACTGCAACCGTTAAATTACTGGAAGATAGTCCACAAGAGAGTGTGGAAGAATTCGAATCGCCACGATTCGTCGAAGAATTGTTAGAGCCGATTACGGTAATGGACGGTGAGGCATTATTGCTCACCTGCAAAGTGGTTGGCAAGCCGACGCCGCGCGTCGAATGGTATCATAATGAGGAGAAAATTGTGGAGACCAAAGAGACGTTAATATCACAGGATGCCGATGGCTTGTGTCAGTTGCAAATAACCGAAGTATTCCCCGAAAATGATGGCGAATACAAGTGTGTGGCCAGCAATAAAATTGGCGAAGCGCTAACAACGACATTTGTTAATATACAAGGTAGAGCAGCAAATGCACAAAAGCACTTCATTCAACACTAAAACCAATTAGAAATTACAAGCATTCTACTTAGTACAGAAAACAAAACCTCAACCCCATTCACAAAGAATCCTTCAACCCCACTCGTATATAACTTCTGCTTGTTCTTGTTCTAAGTTTGATGTCTTGCCGTGTGTTTCTCTTTGTTTAGCGTTATTTAACTTGGTTTTTGTTATTTGTTTTGTTTATTGTCTGTTGGTTAAAAGCATGCACTTCCCGGAAGTGAGCCATTACTCCCACTTTTCCGTTCCTCTAACTGTTTATCTACTGTATTTTCTTTTAACCCTCTCCTTATCTCTATCTTTTTCTCTCTTTTGTGTACATAAATAATTTAGAGTTTTGGAAATCGCTTAATATTTTTTCTATATACTAATTCTGTTGTCTTACAATTATTCATGAATTTAGTATTAGGAGTTATGAAAACAACTCATAACTTTTTTGAAACAATTTTTAACCAGAAATAACACTATTTGTATATATTCTTTCATTTAGGGAATTAAAATAAATTATCTTTCTTAATTCTTAATTCCTTTGGGGTTTATAATTACACATTTTACTATGAAATAATGTTTCGAGCAAGAAAAGTTTTTAGTCATCATTCAATTTACTCCTTTTAATCATGATCAAGAATAATTAGCGAAGTAGAATTCAAGATATATTGTTTTACCTGTGATCAAATTTGACCCGGAGTAACAAAAAATAGGCCCCACTGCAAAATACACAGAGACTTTAAGAATAATTAAACTAGAAGGCAAAATATACTATTTTATCCTCTGATCAAATTTGACCCGGACTGACAAAAAAAATAAGCTCACCTGCAAAATATCCAAAGATTTTAAGAACGATTAGTGAAATGGAAGGCAAAATATATTGTTTTACTTTCTGATCAAATTTGACCCGGACTGTCATAAAATAGGCTCACCTGCAAAATGACTTCTTTTTTCGTGCATTTCTTATGCGCTCCGGCTGACATGACCGGCCTTCAATGCCTTTTAATTTCTTTGGTTTCGGCTCATTTTTGGAGCGCCATTTACTAGATAGTTGAACAGTTTCGACGTCACATTCATAAACCCACGTCTCGCCATCAGTAATGTTATGTTTGATGAATGTGAAACCCTAACCTACCTTGTCAAGCATCTCTTTTGTGACCTCTTAAGTCTTTCTAAAGCAAATACTACGATTCTAAAGCACTGTTTTAACTTTTTCGATGTTATCGCCATTAACAGAAGCAGACGACTCGTAGGAAGAAAGTTTTTCATGACTTCACGATCTTCACTGAATGCTTCGTGCCACTCAAATACTTATTATAATGTGATAAATTCATCCTTCGCAACGATTTCAGTGATTGGCATATCGAGATCAATACTTCACTCGAACATAAAAAATAGTACCAATTTGGAAAGAAAATGTTTACTGATACGGTTTGATGACCAAACGACGATAATCCAATGACAAGTGACAAGTGACAAAAACAATATCTGTGTAATATTTCAAAATATGGGTCATAGTTGAAGCAATAGAGACTGGTATTGTATGAAATAGTTATAGAGGGCACACAATTAGTGTAGCAAGGTCATCAACGACCTAAATAACTTGTGAGAATCGGGACCAAATTAAAATCCTTAATTGTTAAACCTTACTCTAGAAGGACATAAATAGTTTTTAAGGAAGACCGAGTGTCGACGAAGACTCAAAACTGGGTTTTAGTAATTTCTTGAGTAAAAGTCCTCGGAACTTTAGACTATTGTGAGTTGTGTAGTGGTTTGTAATATAATGTATATAAAGATACTTGTTTTGTTTGCTGCTCTCTTTCTACTTTGTTTTTTTGAATGCCTTGTTTTATTATGTGACTCTCACTTAGTACCACTAATAGCGGTTTTTTCAATTAAAACTGCATTCAAATATGAAATATATATTTACAACTAACTTTCTTTTTATAGCATTTGAATATATCCCCGATTCTGAAATCACTGGACTCACTGGCTCCGAAGAGGATCTCCTGGATAAGGTATATTCCAAACAAATGTTCTGGGTTTTAGGTTACTTTTAGTTACGTCCATTTCTTTATTAAATCACATTGCAGACTCTTTCCATCGACGAACAAGCACCGAAAATCATTAAGAAATTACCTGAAAAAATCGAACCCAAAGAGGGTGAACTAGCGAAATTGGAAGTTAAAGTTATTGGTAAACCAAAACCCAAGGTCAAATGGCTGCGCGACGACGAAGAGATATTCGCTTCCGAGGAATATCAAATCGAAAATTTCGAAGATGGCACCTCAGTGCTGGTCATCAATCACGTCTATCCCGATGATGTGGGCGTCATTAGCTTTGAGGCGCACAATCCATTGGGTGTAGCCGTGACAACGGCGCTTTTTGCGGTCGAAGGTAGGACTTACGCAAGGCGTAGCATCTTTGTATTATGTAGAAAACTTTTATTGGTAAAGCAATTATAAGAATTGCATTATGTATGTTTAATATAAAATTCTGATTTTCAGCTAGCAGCGTTATAAATTAAATCCTTATCCCAAAAATCCACTGTACATAAATTCCTAACCTCAAAAGTATTTTGTTTACAAAAAATACATATTATACAGTATTTTTTATGCCAAATAGTATTTTTAAACTAACTAATTTACATATTTTAACACCTAACAGTATTTTTTAGTTTAGGTTATTTACCATAAAATATTTCTAGACTACCATAAGCTATCTTAATACATATACCATATGCTTAGAAGACACTTCTTTTCACAGAAAGTACACACACACAGGTTCTTACAGCTACTCGCTGGCAATCGTACTAATTAACTTCTTTACTTTACTATTTTTTTACTATAAAAATATCAAAAATATATTTAGGCATCGTTGGAACTAAGGACTACCGCAAACCGGAATGGGTAACGCATATGGAAGAAATGCAGAAGGCGCTTAAAGGTAAGCGGCATTCACTTAAGTCACTACAAATTTATGCCATTTTCATGTGAATTGGTATAAAATTTGTAAATTTCTCTAAATATTGTCTGTGTTTTGTTATCCTTTCTATATAAATATATGTGTATATGTGTTTTAATCTACTTCAACATACCAATTAGCAATAAAAAATCAACAAATACCCTAATACTTCCCTGTTTCGAAAAAAAATTATATGAAAAATTTGAAAATTCCCCACTGTCGCTATTTTCTATGTGTTTCTATCTGTTTTTTTACACTGTACTGTCTTGTCCAAGTCCAAAAAACAAGCAACAAAAACATGTACTTTACTCGAAAAAAATTATAAGCGACAAGTACCGTTAAAATTCAATTAAAACAATATATACATACATACAAGTACATACTAATAAACGTATGTATGTATTTCCTTTTGTATAAATAAAGCTTTTTATGTGTGTGTAACGTAAAAGCTAGCACCATAAAGCCATAAAAGCTTACCCCCAAGCCCCATCCTAAACAGTGAAAATTATATGTCTATACTAGCCAAATACCCCCCAGCCCCCCACAAAACAAAGTATACGCCATAAAACAGTTTTCGATTACATTTTAGCATTACAAAAACATTTTTGGAAAGTACCTACATATCTTTTTTACAGTATACATACAGTTAAATCACTGCTCATCAAAGCAACATTGGCATCGTGAATTCGAGACTAAACAAGTAGTATTGACTAACAACTTTTAAAAGTTAAATACATGAAAATCCTACTAAAAAAATTTTAAATTAAAATTAAAAAAAAATTTAAAAAAATTAAAAGTAAAAAATAGTTTAAGATTAAAAAAAAATTAATTAAATAAAATTAAAATAAAAAAGGTTTAACAGTACAAATGGTAAAAATTAAAAATATCAAAATTACAAAACAGAATTAGAAATTTAATTGCCTTACTAAAAAACTATTAATTATTAATTGAAAATTAAAAAAAAAATAAAAAGCGAAAATTTAAAAAGTAGTAGTAAAAAATAGTTTAAGATTAAAAAAAAATTAATTAAATAAAATTAAAATAAAAAAGGTTTAACAGTACAAATGGTAAAAATTAAAATTATCAAAATTACAAAAAAAAATTTTAGAAAATTAAATTGCCTTACTAATAAACTACTAATTATTAATTGAAAATTAAAAAAAAAAAATAAAAAGCGAAGATTTGAAAAAATAGTAGTTTTTGAAAATTTTTCTTTTTTAACCGTATTTATCCCATTCCAAACATTTGTTGAACTCCACTTATCACTTAGCGCTCTCTAATACACTACATACAGTCACTAGCTTTTACGGTGTTTCAGTTATACATATTGTTCCGTTATTGTCACTATGTTTTCAGCATCTATTTTGCTTCACTTCACATAATTACATACAAATACAATATATTCTCATACACAAAGATGAACCCCATTCTATATTTTTTGAAAACAGACAAGCATTTTCACAAATATTTATAAAAATTTAGTCATAAAGAAACTTACAGAACACTGAAGACTTGCCACACGTCACATGTAAGTACCCTCGAACATAAGGATATTTAAAAACTAAAAACCAACAACTTTTTATAACGTTTTTTTTTTAAAGGAGACAAATAATACAATAACACAGCACGCATAATTTTGAAAACCTTTTGCTGATTTACGCCTTTACAATTAGTCAAACAAATTATATAAACAAATACATAATACTAGGCAGGCTTACTAAAACTTAGATCTTAAAGAGAACATACCTAAATCTTATTTCATCAGTAGAGAAAATGAAACTTTTAATATAGTCCCAAATCAATAATTCTTTCCAAATAAAGGCAAACTTCAATACCTTTCCAGCAGTTTTACTGCTAAAGCCGTAGTTTGGTCTTTTAGTATGAACAGTGAAAGTAATCTAATATTACAAAATTCTCAGATCTTACATCAACTTGAAACTTTGTGTAAAACAACTGTATTGGTTCGGTCCTTACGTTCAAGATTGTATTGCTTTATTCAAGAAGAACGTTTTCGAATAATATGTAACTCAATGAAGGCGCTAAAAATTAATCCCATATTACAAAATTGTCAGATTTTGCACAAACTTGAAACTTTGTCTAATATAACTGTTTTGATTTGGTCCTTACGTTAAACATTGCTTTGTTTTATTCAAGAAATATATCTTCGAATAATATGTAACTCAATGAAGGCCTTAAAAATTCATTTTCTTATGCAGATAGAATAACGGAATTCTAAGAGAAATAAAGACAAATTTTAATACCATTCCAGCCATTTGATTGCTAAAACGGTTTCAGAACAAACACTGTAAAAGTACTTCAATACTACATTTGTTCAAAAAATACGTTTCCGCGTAAAATGTAACTCAATGAAGACCGCCAAAATTCATTTTTCTATGCCGATAAAGTACTGATTTGATAACAAACGTAATTCCAAGAGAGCTATGTTATTTATGACAAGGAATACCTGGCAATAATCCAAAATCCTATAGTTCCCGTACTTTATGAACAAACTTAAAGTCTTACTTCAATTAAGTAAAAAAATCCGATCCCAAAAAGTGAATATTATTTCGAGAATATTAATATACGATGAAGCTATTTTTCACATAGAATGTTAATCACATTTAATTGCATTTTGTCGAAAGCATTATCTATTTCTTGACGCAAAAACTCCTACTAGTAGTTCAAGAATGTGAATTACTTTTTAAAACAAAAAGTTTGTACGAGCTAATGAAACACCCTTAGTTTATTTTCTATCTTAATTATCTATAATTAAGCTACCAAATTCTAAGGTAACCTTCATTTCTGCATTTTATTTCTGGAAGAAAAAAATTCAATTTCCTTCTCTACCAGATTTTATTTCTAAAAGAATAAAAAAGATAAAACGAATATGTGCAGATATTATCTTCAATGTTTTAAAAATTAAATATGGTAACACTTCGTAGACATTGTACAGTTAGATAAGCAATAAATACCTTTTAAATTCAAAAATAGGACAAAATCTCCGGTCTTTAGATAGAACCTTAGATATCACGGATGAAATTCAAAACCTTCAGTTTGTTTCCTTAAAAAGTGAAAATTATTTTTAGTAGGAGTTACAACGAGGACGCCATAAACTCTAAAGATCTTGCCATACACCAAAATTTTATGTTGAGCATTTTCGATGTCGAACAAAATAGACTTTAACAAGACAATTCCAGAACCAGAACAGTCAAGATGAATAACTATATTCATGATATCGATATAAAAAGTTTTCTGTTGCAACAACCATGTTTCTAGTCTTGTATTAGATAATACTCTTAGATTCTTCTAAAAACCTCTTTCAAAAACATTACAAACAATTCAAGTAACTATAAAGCAACAACCATAAACCCAATCCTGGTGAATTTGAGTACCTAACTGAACTATTTTCCGCCTACTATATACCACTTCTCCTCGAATTCTTCGTTCTAGTTTTAAGTGAGCGCTGTACATTAGCTTAGCTTTAACTAAAAACTATGAAACTTGCAATTCTCTTTGCTTGTAGCCGCTAAATGCTCGCCATCGATAGTAAACGAATTGCGTGATTGCCGTGCAGCCACCGGCGAAATTGCCAAATTCGAAATACAATTTGCCGGAAACCCCAAACCAGGTACAGTATTGCCACATGCAATTAATGGGCATAGAAGATATGGAAATAACATAGAATGCCGGCAGCTAGTACGAGTATTAGTGGCACTAACAAATATATTTACCTTTTCTAATTGCATTAGATATACAATGGTATTTTAACAATGTACAGCTTAGAGAATCTAACAAATATCGCTTGCGCGTCGAAGAGACCATAGCCTCTTTAGAAATACTCAATGTCACGTACGAGGATATCGGCTTCTATACATGCAAATTGATCAACGAGATCGGCATGACCATGTCGCGTGGCAAATTCGATCTAGCCACAGCGGCAACAACAATCACCGAAACCGAAAGCGAACAGAAAGTGAAGAGTAAAAAGAAGACAGTTGTGAAGAAATCGACTGCCAAAAAGTCCAGTGAGCAACAGCAAAAATTGCATAAAACTGAAATAACAATTGTACCCACTGATGATAGTGACGTGGAGACTACCGTAAATGTGGTTAAGGTACAACGACCCGTTTCGGTATTGGTCGAAGAGAGTGGCGTTTCCGAAGTGATGGAAGTGAAAGATCGTAAAATCGCTGACGCGGAATTGTTGGCCACACAACAGGAGAGTAAAACTATAACAACAACCACAACAACAACAACAAAGACCACCAAAACAATTGAGATCACCGAAACCGTACAAACGATACGTCAAAAGATCTCACAGAAGATCATAACAGTTGAAGATCTGCTGGTGATACGGCAACACGAGGAGGTCAATGAATTGCTCGAAACTATCGATGCCAGCTCCTTTGGTTCGACCGGCGAGGCCGCGTTGCGTGATTTAGCCAGCATTGGACTGTTGTTGCGCTACGGTTGCACAACCTATGAAATTATCTATATGTATGAGCAGAATATTTTCATTTCCTTGCAAAAGGCTGAATCGCAAGCGGCGCTAGTGCAAGTGGTCGAACGCGAGGGTCACGAAGAGTTGATCACACAAATACTGGGTGAATCGACGACCGAGGATGAGACCGTGCTGGCCGCCACCGTAGGCTTCAAGGCATTCATTCGCATGATCGAGACGTGTGAAATAACAATTGAGACAGTGATTAGGCGCTTTGTAAGGGAAGACTTTATATCGCAAGACTGGACGATATCCGCGAAAGAGGTTTGCCACGCTTTGCATGAGTTTGTTTTTAATTTTGTTGCTTTTTGTTTTTATTAATATAGTTTATGGATTTAGATATTAGGAGAGTTAGTAACTTTCGCATAGAATCTTCGACTAACGAGATTTTTAGTTGGGTTTCATAGTGTTTTCCATAAAAATAAAAAAACTTTTTTTATTTGAAAAGATATATACATGAAAATTGGCACTTTATTCACATTATTTTCCAAGATAACGCCACAATCTCCCAACAAATTGTTCATATCGGAAGACTATAGCATATAGCTGTCATACAAACTGAACGATCAAACTCAGGTCCTTGTATGAAAACCTTTTTTATTTGTTAAGCTATCTTAACGAAATTTCTCATAGATAATTGCCTATGACAACGCCACAATCTCCGAAGAAATTTTTCAGATCGAACTACTATAGCGTATAGCTGTCATACAAACTGAACGATCAAACTCAGGTCCTTGTATGAAAACCTTTTTTGCTTGACAAGATATTTTCATGAAATTTGGTATGGATTATTCTCCAAAGCAAGACTACAATCTTCAAATAAATTGTTTAGATCGGGCCACTATAACATTTAGCTGCCATACAAACTGCCTGATCAAACTTAGTCCTTGTATGAAAAACTTTTTTACTTGACAAGATTTCATGAAATTTTGCATGGATAATTTTCCAGAGCAACGTTACAATCTCCGAACAAATTGTTCAGATCGAACCACTTTAGCTTATGACTGTCTTATGAACTGATCGCTCAAAGTCAAGTCCTTGTATGAAAAACTTTTTTACTCTACAAGATATCTCCATGAAATTTGGCATAGATTATTCGCCAGAGCACAGCTACAATCTCCGAAAAAATTGTTCAGATCAAGCCATTATAGCATATAGCTGTCATACAAACTGAACGATCAAACTATCCTTGTATGAAAAACTTTTCTACTTGACAATGTATCTTCATGAAATGTGGCACGAAATATTATCAAAGGTATTGATAGAATCTCAAAAAAAAATCGATCCAAATCAAGAAAACGAACTTTTTACAGCCTTCTATGATATGTAGCGGATGTACTTGTGAAGGCTAAAGCTAAGGTGTTGCCGAAATCAATGTTTTTCCTTAATATTTCGATTTGTATATGTTTTATAACTCATTATAAAATTATTGTTAGGTTAGGTATGAAAAGATAGCAATTTTAAGTACTCACCGAAAGTTTAAGGTATAGGATATGACATTCAAAAATAGCTTAGCCATATTAAACTCAGGTATGAGGAAATTCTGCAATGAAAAGAGAGAATTGAAGATTTTAGCGTGGAAAAGCAAAAATTAATTTATTTTTTTTAAATTATTACTTATGCTTGCTACTATTTACTTAATAATATAAAAATGCATTATCTGTATATATTTATGTATATAAATGTGTAAATCTTCTTTTTCCGCCTAACACTTCTAACACACGCACATTTAGAGGACAATTGAAACGTCGCAAATAATTGAGAGTCACGAGGCCATAACACATATAAAATACGGTAAGCGAGTGTTAAAAAAGCCAAAAAAAAATATTAAAAAGCAAAATAAATCGTTTTGCTTTAGAGTTAAGACTTGTAAACAGCTTTAATGGAAATGCAAATTTTCTTTGTTATTTTTTTTATTTTTAAATTTGCTTTCAAAAACCGCTTGCTTGCCGCTTGTCGCACCAATGCCAAATACCAAATGCAAACCGCCACCAATGCCAAATGCCAAATTAACAGAGGAAACATTCGTCGAGGAGCGCACAGTAGTCGTCGAAGAAGGTTTGAATATAGAAACTGTAGAAACTGTAGAAATTGAAGAATTGTAGAATGCCCAAAAGATGAATATTTAATAAAAAAATTTTAATTCAAAAATAAATAAATAAAACTGTAGTAACCAAAGCAGGCCACCAAAATCCAACAGTGTCTCCACCAAAAACCAAATATTGATTAAAATTTAATGTTTAAACAAATTTAATAAAATTGTAAAGATACAAAAATTAATAATAATCAAAACAACCCAAAATTATGCCAATTACATATATAATAATTTAGCATTAATACATACTTATATGAAAAAAACGTAATAATACTATTAATAGCAATTTGTTTTAACAATAAAAACAACAATAATATTAATCAACGCAATTCGAAAGTTATCTTTTCGCAGTGAATTCTGAAACAATTTCAAAAATTTACAAAATTTTCCCCACTGAAGTCACTACTTACCACCACCACCTCTACCACTACTACTGCCGCCCGTCAGCCGTACAACTACTGTGCTAATGCTAATACCAAATACCACTCTTGCTTTTCTCTATTACTACTAATTTTGCTACCAACTGTCCTACTACGAATCTGAGTACCAAAAAAAAATAAACACAAAAACAATAATAACAACTATGCCACATGTGTACAAGTGTAGTAACTACAAACTCGCTTTGGAAGGCTGCGTCTCAGGCAAATCGTAAGCGTAATGTGTGGACGCCCTACGCCATTTGCTCTACTCTTTTCCGCTCGCATTGCACGCCTGCGCCGCCGCGCTGTTATCATATAAGCTTCGCTGCCACTACTTAATTTTCAATTTCTATAGCATTTTTTCTAGCTTTTATTACTTTTCTCCTTTATATTTTATGCTTTCAAACTATTTTTAAATTTTTTACTAATTTTTTCTATTTAACTGCCAATATTAATTTTTCATATTTAGTACTTTTAAAGCCACTTTTATGCACTTGCTTTTAATCCTTAAGCTTTATTTTCTATGCTATGAACACAGTACAGCACAAACCTCGTACAACAACAACAAAGCAAACGTATGTAAGTAACAAGGTAAGCACTTGGTTACATATGAGTAGTAGATCTGTATTTAAATGTGTAAGCGAAATTGTTTGTCTGTAAAAAAGCCGAAAAAAACGAAAGGGAAAAAACAAAAAAAAAATATTTTACTTATACCCAAAAATACTATTTGTATTTGTACTGTATGTCATAGAGTACATTGTATATGTATGAGCCGAGATCTATGCAGAACTCACAGCTTTTATTGTATGTAACAACAAAGCAAATTTATAGGTTATGGTTAAAAATGAAGATTCCTTGCGGCAATGTTGGATTATTATCACAAAAATTAGTTTTTTTAAACTAAATAAAATACAAAATTACAATCAAAATCAGTGAAAAAATGGAAAATTCAGTTGACTACGACTATAAGGGTTACAAGGGTAAAAAAACAGCCTTTTTTCAACAAATTTTTTATCATTAAAAAATAAAATATTTAATTTTGAATTTAAGACTATTAACAAAAAATTTCTGAAATTTTTGGAAAAAAACATTTTAAACTCGGACCTTGCGGCGCCTTTTCCGGTGACCCCGCGTTGGCGGAATAACATGATCATCTAAAGTGAAAAAAAACTTAACTTAGAACTTGGACGAAGGAAAAAGAAAATGTCAGTGAAAATTTAACGACATTTTTTTTCAAATAGCTTTAATCGAAAAAAACCTTGGTCCAAGTTTTTAAGAATTGTAGCTGTGACCTGTGTAAAACTTAATAAGGATTGGTTGAGTGACTCTTCAGAAATCTCGCCAACCGACTTCAAAAACATAGTTTCTAGAAAAACTCGTTTAAAAACGGTGCACTTAGCCCAGCTATTGCCGAGCGTACAAATTCTCAAAGACTGAATCTCCGAAACTATTACACGGATCAAAGAATTGTTGTAGCTACCTTAAACTCAGTCGTGGGATCATCAGGTGTTCTACGCAAAGATCTTCAACGACAGTATAAATTTCCTTATTTAGTTAACTCCTCTCACTAAGCGGTAAATGTTTTTAATCTTCATAGGTTAAAAATATATTTCACCTTTTTACGGAGCGAAGACTTGGTCAACTAAATTTCCTTTAGGAACTAAAACAATTGAGATCTCCTCCCCAGTATCAAACCAAAATTTTACTTCGTAATAATTTACCATACTAACAAAGAGTGAGGGAGAGTGAGAGAGAGAAACAATTCTTACCGAGTGCGGTGTTCAGGCCACCGTAGCGTTCAAAATCTTGGCAGCCAACCGACGTAACGTCAGCTTTCTAGCTACCGTCACATGCTTACCCCTAGTAGTAGTAAGCCATTTTCTCTCGGTTCTGCCATCACCCTTTTCGGGGACAGTTTCATTGCTCTGTGTGATGGCGTGCCCTCCAAGAGACTATCCATCTCGACCTATCTCTAACTCGTTTCTTTTTTTTGTAATTTTGTATTGTCATTCCTGTTCATGTGATAAGACTCTCCACTCAGAGCCGCTATCCACCTCCCGAAAAGGTAGTCGCCTTATAAGGTCCTAAAGTTATCTCAATTACGAGGCCAAGGCGAGAGTTGACGCACGCTCTTTTGAGGCAGTGCGTGCAGAGCCGGTGCGGGACGGAAACCGCCTTGGTATTCACCCGTGAAAAATTTCAGTCTGGTGTCACCCATGCAAGCTCAGGTTACAGAATACCTCAAACACCGGAACAGGTTTCAAACCAATCCAACTAATAGTCAAAAACTAGGTCTGAATCGTGAGTGAAAAATTCCGACTAAAATCAAGGACTATTTACTATATCCAGATAAAAAAAATCTTCCAGTTAACTAACCTTAGCTCCCTGATTACTAAAATTTATATGAGGTTCACTGAAGAAAACATCAAACTATCGAAATATATCAAACTAGATCGAAATTTGTCTTTTGTCATTTCAAAACGCCTTAAAAAGATAATAAAATCTAAACTTTTTTAAGAGACGCATAAGCTTGCACAGAGGCCACCATTAGTTTCTTAAGTAGCAGTATGATATAAAAAGAGCCAGCCACTTTCGAAGCTTGATTTCAGTTTTTTAGATTCAGAATCCTTATAGTATTTTCAATTTCATTGCACACTCACTTCGGTATGTGATAATTGTTATGTTTTCACAAAGTGACCTCAAAAGTCTTAGTTGAAAACTTCAAGTACAATAAATGAGAGACCAATTAAACTCTATACAAAAACTGCCAAGATGCCATAAGCCTTTACCGAAATTTTTCAATACAAATCTTAAAGCTTTAGGAAAAGAGTTTTGCAAAAAAGATTAGAAAGATTTTAAAACAAAGCTAAGAGACCAGTGTTTTTTACGAAACCTTAAGAGCCGAAATCTGAATTGTCTAAAAACTTTATTTGTTTTACTAAAGTATCCGACAAATTAGCCGTTAAGGAGTCTGCATTCTTTTCCATAAAATAAATGTACATATTAATACTGTCATGACATAACCACACACCGAAGAAGACTTTGGAACACAACTCGTAACAAAATCTGCAAGTTTTCTAAAACCAAACTACTGACACCATAACCAATGCCACAGCGAATAGTGGGCCACCACTACTCACAAAGCAACTACATAGTACTTACTGACATATGTACATATGAACATAACCATCATTCTCTCATGAGCACGACAAGTTTTTTACTTACTTACATTCGCATTCGCAGAAACAACAGCACCTTTGATAGCCACACATGTGGATGAGAAAATCATACAACAACAACAAGTGCAACAACAACAACTACTAGTACAACAAGAACAACATGAACAAACAGTTATCATACAACAACAACAACTACAAGCGGAAGAAGAAATTCTTATTAAAAGCGAAAAAGTTAAAAAGAAGAAAAAGAAAGTATCACAACAACAACAAATAACTCAAGAAATTGTAGAAATGCAAGAAGAACAAAAAGAAACTCGTATTCATAAAGACTTACAATCACATCAGATGCTCGAAGATTTCTACACCACCGACACAGTTACGAGCATACAACCCGAAGACATACCATACGAAACCATACAGATTCAAACACTACCACAAGAGACTATCGAAACAACAGCGCTAACACAAGTTTTACAGGTGTCCACTGAACGGCCCGAGCCGAAAGTGGCGCATGCCGATATCGCACCCGTCAAGGCTGTGGCAATGCAAGAGGAATCGAGTATGCTCGAAGTGGAAGAAGGTCTAAAGCCGCAACGTCGGCGACCAAGTGAAAAATTACACGAAACCATAACGGAAGTCACGCGTCGTGCCGCCGCAGTAACTGAAGTGGAGACGAAGCAAAACGCAGTTGAGCTCGTAAGCGAAAGAAAACCGAAAGCGGCGCAAGCGCAACCGACTGTGGACGAAAATGAAACTGTATTGGTGGAGAAACCACTAGTAGAAGACGCAGTCGAAGATTTGCGAGGCGCCAAAGCGCCAGAAGAACATGCTATGCCTACTGTAGTGCCACATATTTCACAACAACAATTGGAGTTGACAACCGCCGATGCGGTGGGTGATTTGCCCGCGGACGTACTGCGCGAAAAACCGGCTGAAAAGGCCACAACAGATTATGTGCCACATAAGAGTGTCATAGTGGAGCAATTAGTAAGTAGCGAGACTACTGAAAAGGATGTTATTAAAGAGAAAGTTGCTGAGAAACAAATACCAATCGGTGTTGTGATGGCTGAGACAAGCGTTGAAGTGGTGGAAGTACAGCCGCATGATACGACGGCAACGTACGACACACCACATATAAAACAAGAAGATGCAGTGCCGACATTGGTCGAACATTTAACATATGTAGAGAAAGAAGAGAAAACTGTCGACAAGGAGGATGTATTTGAGAAAGCCAAATCACCGCTGAAGTCGACGGCGGACGTGGAGGTCACGACAGAAACTGTGCCATTGGAAGTAACACAAAGTGAAACGGCTGAAACGGTACTACAGCTCAAAGCACAGAAGTTGCCGGACACGAGCAAAGCGCTGGAAAATTTAATAGTGCAACGGAGCTTGATTGGTACACAACCAGATCTGCAAAGCCCATTGGAAGAAGTGCCTAAAACGGATATGATAACTCAAACGGCCATGGGTAACTTAACCGAAAATATACATATAGTCGGTGCGGAAGTAACCGCGCTCGAAGAGAAACCAACGGATTTAATACCTACCGTAGAACCCAAGTTGGCAGTGGCAGAAAGCGAACACACGCAGAGTCTAATTGTAGGACAGATAAGTGAAACATTAACGGAAGAGCGCACCGAGACGCTCGAACAAGTAACGCCAACACCAGGTAAGCTAACTAAAACTGCATTAACCGCAGCCAATGCGGTAGCGTTACGCAACGAAGACTTAATTTGTGATGCCACCGCGTTGATTGAGAGCACACAACCCAGCGAACAGCATACAAAACTCGACTACGAAGGCGCGGCTCCCGTAGCCAACATAGGCGCTGTAGAAACGCATGATAAGGAAAAGACACTGCCGACACAAAAACCCGAAACAGCTGAAGCGAAGTACGGTTACGTGGAGCAGACCTCATTGTCGATCAAAACGGATCAAATGCTGGAAGCGGCAGGCGATTGGCATTCTGTACTGCAACCAATTAGTCAAATCGCAAGTCACAAGCAAACGGAAATTAGGTTGACCGCACCGAACGTGCTCGAAGTACAGCCGCAAGCAAGCTCTGAGTTATTAGAAACAGACACACCGAAACAAGTCGCCGCCACAAAAACAATCGACACTATCTATGGTGGTTTAAGCGAAATGCAGGCTGTGCTAGAGACACATACCGAGCTCAACGAGCTGGAACAGCCGGCGGAGAAAACGGTACAACCGCTGCCTGGCAGAGAAATGCAACCATTAACCGTTTACGAAGTGCAAATTACGGAAACGGATCAAGCACTAAATTTACCGGAAAAACCAGTTATGCAAGCTCTACAGGAAACCGCACCTGAAACTTATACACCGCTCGAGCGCACCGAAGTTATGACTTTGGATACAACAAAAAAAGTCGAGGAGCAAATGAAACCACAAACAGCTCAAGCAGAATTTGGCTTACAAACGCAGCGTAGCACAAAAGTGCAACAACAAACAACATTGGATGCGGTAGATGTGCTTGTAACGGAGGAATTACCAGTCAAGCAAACAATCAGCAGTGATATTGAGTTGTCACAACCCTTGGAGATCATTACAACCGCCATACACGACAAGGAATCCAAGTTAACACCAGCCGACATGCCTGCCGCAAAGGAAGTGCAAACGATAACCACGGACACATTGCCTGTAGCTGATACCGAAAGTACGCAACCCATGGAAGCTTTTACGTCGCTCGACGAAACACAATTGGATAAAAAACATGCGCGCTACGGTTACACCGAAATCATATCGACAGTGCAGACAAGTGATGTAACGCTAGAGGGTATTCAAGAATACGCAAGAAAGCAAGTGGCCACAGATGCCGTCGCCAGTGTGGAGCTGGTGTCGCATAAGAACGCCTTCGAAGTGCGCACAACCAACTTCAATGAGAAAGAAGTAACACTCAGCGCTGACATGCCGCACACTAAAGGGCCAGCAGAGGTGAAAATAAATGAGTTGACGCAAAAGAGCGCCATAACACAAGCGCCTTACGTGCACGAGAGTGCCGGTGAGCTAAAGGGTGTGGAATCCTTGGAGACCACAGGCAAGCCGACGACTGATAGCAGCTATGAAATCTCGATACAACAAGAAAGTGTCTATGAGAAAGAGACCTCACTTGAACCTTATCAAAGAGGTAAAGAATTTGCGGCAACCGTGACGTTCAACACCGAAGATGCTAAGCAAATAGAGCAGAGTGTAATGTACGAGCGCGAGCAGACGTTCGATAAAGTACAACCGATTGCGATGAATGCGCAAGCGGCAGCACCAACGGAAAATTTAAAACTACCGTTAAACGAAAATGTTTATGACTTGGAGAGCGTGGGTGTCATCGACAAGCTGAAACTTACGACAAGCTCGGCCATCTCGCAATATCAAAACTTAAATGAAACTATTATTTCGGAAATCATTGCCTATGAGGACTCCCGACCCGATGCAATGTTACTGCAAAAGCATGTCGAACAGCCGCTTGAAGCTGCGCTAACACTCGCCGAGCATACCGCAATCGCTAGCGAAAATATTGTTATGGAGGATGCACAGCTCTACGAAGATAAGCCAACGTTTACTGAGAAGAACGCACGCGAGGCAACAAGCGAGCAACAAATGCATGCACCATTGCTGCAAGAAACGAGCTTACTTGATGCCGCGACAGAGTTGCCAACGCACACAGAGCTCGGAGATATGGCAAAACCGGGCACGGAGCAAACATTACTCACCACAAATGTTGTTAAAGAGGAAAACATATACGAGCAATATAAGCCTGTGCAGGATGAAGAGGCAAAGCCCACGGCACAAGCCAACATCGGACACGCCACACAACATTTGCCTACGATACAAGCTCCAGAGATTGCCGAGCGGGAAGGTAAACTGAAGTTGCCAAAAGAAGTCGCGCCACAGCAAGCGAATGAAGCGGACTTGAGCAAAACTTTAGGACTGCCAATAGTCAGCGAAACCAATGCAGCTGAAGCGCCAAAACTGCTAGAAACGGAGGTGCCAAGCTTAACAGAAGTAAAGTCGATGCTTACCGGCGCACAGCACGAAGTTCAGACTACGCAAGTGCAAACCTACGAGGAAACGGACGATTTATTAACACGTGACAACGCGCCAACCGCGCAAACGATGGTCAATTTAGAAAATATACCAAGACCAGCGCAGGTCGAGACCTTCACTGCCGTCTACGCCAAAGAAGGTGATTTAGAGCGTTTCAAGAGCGATGAGCAGCATGCCAAACCCTATGTGGAGGGTATGTACACAGAAACCATCACGAGTGATGTGACAGCGTTTGAAAAAACCGATGTTTTAGATAAGCCAGAGTTCGAAACTAAGGCGGCCAAGCCGACCATTGATGGGCAACAACAGTTACAGGTTGAGCAACTGGATGTTGTGTTAGACAAGGAGAACTCCTTTGAAATTAAGGTGAACACAGAAAGCGCCAAGCCGTATATAGAGGGCACGCAACACGAAACGCTCATTACGGAGATGGCAGCTGTAGAACAACTAAGCGATTTGCCAGCGGGTCTGGAAAAAACAGATAAAACAGCACGCCAACAGCTGGTAGAGGAGAGCATGCGCCAAGCACAAACAATCAGCACACAAATCTTATTAGAAAAAGAAACACCAACAAGCGAAACCGAGCCAACAAAGCACGTGGCAAAGCCACAAACTGCCGCAATGCAAAATGACAAAATCATCGCCGAGCTTACGCCCTACGAAGGCGTGCTGCCGTTTGAAACCGGCGATGGCGCGAAACCGCAACATGCCAGCGCCAGCTTAACAACAACATTGACGCACAGCCAAATCACAACACTGCAGGAAAGCCTCACCAAAGAACAGCGCCTGACAAGCGCACAGCCCGAGCAGCAAAGCGCCATTTTAGTCACCGCGCAGAATATAGCGCACACGACCGAGGAAACGATTGGTCTGAATCTGATAACCGACACATATGACTTGAAGCAACAGCCGGAGCGTATAGCGCACAGTACACACGCCGATCTGAATGAAAGTAAAACAGTCACAGAATCGCTATCGTATGAGCAAGCGACGACATTGCCCACAGAGGAGCGCGCAACACAATTGCCAATCGGCAGCACTGTGCCGACAGAACAAACCAAATCGGCGCAGAAAACCGAAGTAAATATTTACGAAAGTATACAAGAAGAAGTTGGCGACTTTAGGCCACACACCGTGGCGGGCATAGAAAGCAGCGTAGTTGTGCGCGAACTCAAAGCGCCCCTCATCGATGAGGTTACCGTGAAACCGGCACTCGAACACATGGTGGCAAGTGTGCCGCAACAGGAAACTGCAACAACCAACACCACAGCGTTCGACAATTTAAGCGTTAGTGCACAAGTAGCCTATGAAAGTGCTTCTGTGATCACAAATCAGCCGGCGGTAGATGAGCGCAAGGCACAAGTGCGTGTGACAGACACACTCGCACAGACAACCATCACCGACGTACCACTTGTTAACGAGAGTGCCGCTAAACTGCAGGATGTTAGACATACCGATGAGCATGCCGATGTTAGCATAACACCACAACATAGTACGTATTTGCATGAACAAACCGAAATACAGGATAATCTCAACACATTGGACACACA
This sequence comes from Bactrocera tryoni, assembly GCF_016617805.1. Lineage (NCBI taxonomy): Eukaryota > Metazoa > Arthropoda > Insecta > Diptera > Tephritidae > Bactrocera > Bactrocera tryoni. Next base: position 25,837,081 of record NC_052503.1, on the reverse strand, counting down.
CACAACACCAACAACGGCTGCGGCCGAAATGACCGTTATGCCACAGTATGCGCTAGCTGGTAGCGATGCGCAAACATACGAGCATACGATTCCACATACCACAGTTCTTACGACAACAACAACAATAACACCACAAATCACCACAACACCAACAACAGGACAAACGGCGCTGCAAACAACACAATTTATAGCGGAACACTCGGATATACACGAAGATACAAAAACAAAAACTGGTCAAGCTATCAGTACTTATCAGCCACACATCACATTCGATCAATCAATTGTGGTTGAATACGAAAAAGAAACACAACTTAAAACATTACAACAAAACGCACAACAATTACAAACAACAAGCGCACAACCAAATCATATTTTACCAATAGAAGGTGAAGAAATGTTAAATGAGTGTGTCTCCGATTTAATAGCAGAAGACAAAACGTCAAAAGCCTTAAAAACACCAATCACAACGAGCGGTGTTAGTGATTTTGTAGAGGGAATAACTGTTGAGGTAGTACCGGCATATCATACTGTCGATGACATACAACCAATTAGTGTAGCACACGAAAAACCTAAGTACATACATGAAACCATGAAAGACAAATTAGAAAAAGTAGAAACACTAAGTGTAAAAACCGATTTCGGTAAGTACAAAATATTCCATGTTAGGGAAATTTCTATATGGCGTATTACTTATTCCGACCCCATCGAGCCCCTAAATTTAAACAAAACACATATTACACACAAGTTTAGTACTAGAACAACAAAAAATCACAACCAACAACATTACCATATTAACCAAGTACATTCTCTTACACAGACACACCGAAAACATCTCACACTACAGAACACAAAACACAACAAAAGACACTTATAACCGAAGATGAAAAAACCACTGAAATGCCAGAAGCAGTACACATCATTGAGACAATCTCCGATGAAGGCAAACCCAAAAAGAGAACGATACGAACACGTGTAATTAAAAAGGTCAAGGGTGGCAAACAAGAAGTCACAAAGATCGAAACCGTTGAGGAGGAGGACAAACGACCAGAAACCACAGTCACAGTTGAAGAAACGCCTGTTGACGAAGCACCTGAGGAAGTTAGAGAAATGCCCGAAGAGGTGCGTGTGGTTGAGACGATCTCCGAAGACGGTAAACCAAAGAAGAAGAAGATACGCACACGCGTAATCAAAAAGGTCAAGGGTGGCAAACAAGAAGTCACAAAGATCGAAACTGTTGAAGAAGATGACAAACAACCAGAAACCACAGTCACAGTTGAAGAAACACCTGTTGAAGAAGCACCTGAGGAAGTTAGAGAAATGCCCGAAGAGGTGCGTGTGGTTGAGACGATCTCCGAAGACGGTAAACCAAAGAAGAAGAAGATACGCACACGAGTAATCAAGAAGGTCAAGGGTGGCAAACAAGAAGTCACAAAGATCGAAACTGTTGAAGAAGATGACAAACAACCAGAAACCACAGTCACAGTTGAAGAAACACCTGTTGAAGAAACACCTGTTGAAGAAGCACCTGAGGAAGTTAGAGAAATGCCCGAAGAGGTGCATGTGGTTGAGACTATCTCCGAAGACGGTAAACCAAAGAAGAAGAAGATACGCACACGAGTAATCAAGAAGGTCAAGGGTGGCAAACAAGAAGTCACAAAGATCGAAACTGTTGAAGAAGATGACAAACAACCAGAAACCACAGTCACAGTTGAAGAAACTCCTGTTGAAGAAGCACCTGAGGAAGTTAGAGAAATGCCCGAAGAGGTGCGTGTGGTTGAAACCATCTCCGAAGACGGTAAACCAAAGAAGAAGAAGATACGCACTCGTGTAATCAAGAAGGTCAAGGGTGGCAAACAAGAAGTCACGAAAATCGAAACTGTTGAGGAAGATGACAAACAACCAGAAACCACTGTCACAGTTGAAGAAACTCCTGTTGAAGAAACAACCGAGGAAGTTAGAGAAATGCCCGAAGAGGTGCGTGTGGTTGAGACCATCTCCGAAGACGGTAAACCAAAGAAGAAGAAGATACGCACTCGTGTAATTAAGAAGGTCAAGGGTGATAAGCAAGAAGTCACAAAGATCGAAACCGTTGAGGAAGATGATAAACAACCAGAAACCACAGTCACAGTTGAAGAAACTCCTGTTGAAGAAGCACCCGAGGAAGTTAGAGAAATGCCGGAAGAGGTGCGTGTGGTCGAAACCATCTCCGAAGACGGTAAACCGAAGAAGAAGAAGACACGCACACGTGTGATAAAAAAAGTCAAGGGTGACAAAGAGGAAATCACCAAAATCGAAACCGTCGAAGAAGATGATAAACAACCGAAAACAACTGTCAGCGTTGAAGAAAAACCGTTTGTCGAAACAATAACACAAGCACGTTTAAAGAAAAGAATTCGTGTGCAGAAACCCACCGACGAAGTATCTATCGTAGAGATGCCAGAACAAAAAACTATTGTCATGTCAGAAAAGGAAGATGGCACTCCGACAAAAAAAGTAATTAAAACCAAAATTATTAAGAAGATTGACGGGCCAAAAATGGAAATTACCAAAGTTGAAACCATAGAAGAATTCGAAAAAATGCCTGTAACTAAAGTGACTGTACAAGAATACGATGAGCCCTTCCCGGAGGAGCAACCAACAAACGAAACTGTTGCGCCGACCCCAATGCAGGAATTGCCGGAGGAGATTATTGTCTCGGAGATTATAGATAAGAATAGAAAACCCAAACAAAAAGTAACCAAAACGCGAACATTTAAGAAAGAAGTATCGCCAGAACCTGAATTTTATCAAATCCAAACAATTGAGGAAGAAGGCAAAGAGCCCTATTCGCTTATACGTGTTGTTAGTGATGATAGCATTGCGGATATAATCGATATTAGCCAATTAGACGATGAAAAGACACCAAAAGAAAAGACACCGAAACAAAAGAAAACCAAAACACTACACAAAACCAAGGGTAAGATGATTACACAATGCAACACTACAGCACTACACTATCACTTAATATATTTGTATACCCTGAGCTCGATTATTTTATAAACTAACATTTTTAATGGCAGTTGCAAACTTTTACTTATATAACTAAAAAAAACGAACAACATAAATATATATATATATATATATTAACATTTCATCAATATACAAACCTTTATTAGAGGAAAAACCCACCCCCGAACACTTAACTACGGAAAAACCAGTTTTCGTTACTACATTCAAATCGGTACAAAATGAAGACGGCGAAACAGTTATTGAAACAGAAAGTAAGAAAATAACTGAGGAGGAAGGCATCGTCATCGAAGAAGTTCTTAGCGATACCGAGCCAGTTATATATGATGATCAGACTGCCTTAAAGAATGTTGAAATTGTAGAAGTCGACGGATACACAGGTGAATTATTATACATACTATTATTAAACTACATACGTACCTCTCTACACATATTTACAAACAATTTAAACTATACACTGAAAATAAATTTTATAAGTTGGCATTTTTGTGGTTTCAACATTGTAGATATTCTTTTATTTCATAACATTTTTTTATGTACATATTGACATATCAGTATTTCGAAATAAGTATTATTGCGTAAGAGCGCTTCTGAAAAGTTAAAGCAGAAACAAAACATAACCACAAATGAAAAGACTAGTAATGTCTTCGCGTATTTCTTTGTATTTAAATTTCATGCAGTTTGTGTTGCACATTAAATAATATTTATTTGAATGTGACTGCACAACATGTCTAATTAGATTTAAGTAGGTTATAGAAAATATACAGTTACTTAGTTGATAGAGAATGAAGAAGAGATGAGTGCTACCGATACTGTTTAGAGCTAACGTAGACCCAAATTTTCTCTTGTATAGACCAAGATAGCAAAGAGTACACAATAACAGAACCAGATGATGTCCTTGAAGACATTACACAAACACCAGATACAGATAAGAAAACGAAACATAAAATTAAGAAACAACAGAAAACTACACATAAACCATTTGAAAATATCGACGAAGCACCCGAAGAAGTGATTATAGAGTATATGCCTGAAGAGGTCTACGAAGTGGAACGACCGGTTGAAGTGGTTGTGGTCGAAGACGAAGAAAAAGAAAAGATTGTGGTTGAACCCAAAATAACAGTGGTTAAAAGGCGTAAGATTAAAAAGAAGATCGACGGTCGTGAACAGGTTATTGAAGTGGTTACTAAACAAGAAGAAGGTAAGGAAGAAGAGAGTACAGTGGTTGTACATTCGGAGGATGATGAGCAACCGGAAGATATACAACCGACAGTCCAACAAGTTAAAATCGTTGAAGAGTTGGTTGATACACCGCAGGCAAAGGTCGATGAAAAGCCATCAATTAAGAAAAAACGTAAGCCGAAGAAGGTGGTGAAAAAGGATGACCTAGATGAATATATACAATTCTTAATAGAACAAGAAATACCTAAAACTGTGCTACAAGAATATAAACGTACGGAATTGGAGCAGCCACAGAAGGCGCGTAGCGATACAACGCCAGCGCCGAAACCCATCAAATTGGTGCCAATGAAAATCGAAAGTGTTGAGGTGAAAAAATCGGAGAGACTTGAAATTACATCGGTAGCGGAATTTCCGCAAATGTTGAAATTAAAGAAACCGAAACAGAAACCTAAAGAAGAGAAGCCGAAGAAGGAAACAGCAGCTTTTAGGAATTTCAAATTGAAAAGCTGGATTAATTTCATACCATTTGCACCATATTGCTTTAAGCCTACTATAACCGAGTTGGAGCCAATACGCGGCTGCGGTGAATTATCGCGAACGATGGAAGAAGCAATGAGTGTTATTAAAAAGCGACGCGTTAAAGTAAAACACAGCGAGAGACCTGAAAAGGAATTGGAAACATTGGATCTCGAAACATATGAGGACACGAAAGTGGAAGAGGAAAAACAACCTGAAAAGGTGGAGAAATATAAACGACCAAAGAAGGTGTCAAAGGAACAAACTGCTGCCGAGCCGAAGAAGCTAAAAATAGGCAAAGGAAAAGTGCCCGAGAGTGCGGATGATATTGAGCAGATTACTTTGAAACCAATATCAAAGGATGTTATCGAAGGTATTATTGAAGAAACACCCGAAAAGCCAACCGAAGAGAAACCAAAACGGAAGAAGAGAGGTCGTAAACCGGGTGTTGGTGATACTTCCATACAATTCGAACCACAAGATTTTGATGAAATGGAATCTGATGAAGAACTGATTTCAGAGGGAACGGATACATCACAACCGGAAACTGATCAAGCACAAGATAAACCTAGATACAAACGCAAGAAGAAGACAACACCGCAACCAGAGACAATACAATATCCTATCAAACCACAACAACCAAAAGAAACAGAAGGTACTACACAACCCGAATTGAAATTGCGGAAACCCCAAGGTGATAAACCTGATGTTGAGGAAGAAGGTATTAAGCTGAAGCCATACCATAAAATTGAAATACTCGAATTCGCGCCAGAGGACGTTGAACAGCCGGAGGCACCAGAAGCGCCGGTAGTGGTTAAGAAACGTATAAAGAAGATACGTAAAATTAAACAAGAAACTCCTGCTGAGGAAAACATAATAGAAATCATTGAAATACCAGCGGCGAATATAGAAGATCAGCCAACATATGAAGTTACGGTAACGACAACAGATATCAGTGAATCCACTGAGAAGCGCGTGAAACCTAAAACATTGAAAAAGAAACGTGTCAAATTAATGAAGGAGGATGAGCTCGATGACTTCATCGCCGATTTGACGGAAGCGCCAGAAGATAAGATTTATGATTTCAATACGGTGGACTTCTACGAGATTAAAATACAAGAACTACAGCCAGAATTCATTGAGGAAACTATTGTAAAGGATGATGGCAAAATTAAAACAGAAATACGCAAAAAGCGCAAGCTACTACATAAGAAGGGCGACGAGGAACAAGTGATCGAAATTGTCGAAACCACGGAAACAACGCCTGATTCAAAGGAAACTGTTTACGAAGTGCTTGTTGTAGATACCGAAGAAGCGCCGTCAACGGATTCAACACAAGAAAAACCGAAAAAGAAAAAATCGAAGAAACTGAAAAAGGATGAACTGGATGAATACATACAAAAACTAATCAACGCCGAAATTACCAAAACCGAACTCGAAAAGTATGAGAAAATCGATGTGGACGGCAAACCTAAAAAGGCAAAGAAAACAAAGAAGGTGGCACAAAAAGCGGTGCTTGAAATACCGGACACATTGGAAGTTGACGTTGTAGAGTCCGCACCAAAGGAAGCACCAAAACAGAAAAAACCGAAGAAGAAAATAGTGCCTTTGGAGGAACAGCCGACAGAAGAAACGCCAGAGGTGCCAGCGGCTGAATTTTCAGTTGAAGTTAAAGACACTATGCCCAGCAAAACAGAAAAAGAGGATGTGGTGGAAGAAGTCATAACGACAGAAGAACTTCCGACAGTGCCAGAAAAGACTACAGATGATGTGGTAAGCATTGTAGAAATCTCTGAATATGTTGAGGTCGTCACAAAAGAAGAACCAAGTGGTGAAATTAAAGAAGAAACGGTCACAAAACGTAAATTTAAGAAGAAGAAGGGGGGCAAGATCTACACTGTAGAAGTTATTGAAACTCAGGCCAAGGATGAACCTGAAGCCGAAGTAACTGTAATTACAACAGAAGATGTGGAGAAAACAGCAACACCACAGCCAGAAACACCAAAACGTGCGCCTAAGAAAACGTCTAAGAAAGTCAAAAAGGAAGAACTTAAGGATTACGTCATGAAGGTTGTAGAAGAAATGCCAGAAGAATTTGCAGTGCAGCCTAAAGAATATGAAGAAATTCCGGAACAAGTTGAAAAACCGGTAGATGAAGATGTCTTCTTCAGAACTACTGTAGTAGAGGAGACCGCCGATGAAACGGAAAAACCAATAACTGACGATATTTCTCCTATTAAAGAAGGTGTCGAAGAGAAAAAGAAGAAACCGAAGAAGCCAAAACAATACAAAATTACGGAGACACAACCAGGAACTCAAGAAGAATTACCACAAAAGGTAGAAATACAATCTGAAGAGGAAATCGACATTAAGGAAACTCCTATCATAGATGACTATGTCATCGATGTGCAAGAAAAGGATCTAAGGAAAATAAAGAAAGTGAAACGTGTCAAACCGAAAGAAGTGCAAAAAATCGAAGAATATGTAGTAAGAATTGAAGAATCGCTGCCTGAAGTTACGACCACAGAAATCGTTGACGAACAGGGAGAGATTACGAAACAGACAACAACAAAACGCCGCCTCAAAAAGAAGGAAGGTCCCAAAGAGTATGTCATAGAAGTAGTGGAAACATTTGAAGAAAATAAACCCGAAGAAGTTGAGATTACCGTCTCAACAACAGAAGTCACACCAACTAATTTAACCGAACCTGCTGTGGAACAAACTAAAGTTACTAAGAAGATTAAAAAGAAGAAATCGCCAAAAGACAATTTCGACGAATACTTGCAGCAGTTAATAGAACAGGAAATAACGAAAACGGAATTGGAAGAATTTACACCAATCGAATTTGGTAAAACACCAAAGAAACCTAAAAAGAAAACTAAACATCACAAGAAAACAGTTGAAGTCGTGGACGGAGCAGCTGTTACAATACATGAATTCGACGTAGAAGAAATACCCAGCGAAAAGGAGGAAGAAATTGAAGAACCAATCGCTGAGGTGGTGGTCGAAGACGAGCAACCAGCACCACAAGATTATCAAGATTACAGAATTGGTGTGACTGATGAACAAGTTGAGCCAATGAAATTCGATGACGAAATAATGGAAGAACGTCCCACTAAAGTTAAAAAACCAAAGAAACTCAAAACTACAGTAATTGAAGAAGCTCCTGTTACTTTGGAAGAAATTGAACAAACCGTTGCAACGGTCAAGGAGACCGATGAAACTGGTGAAGTCAAAGAAAAAACAGTTACCAAACGTAAAGTCAAACGTAAGCAAGGACCTAAAGAGTTTGTATTCGAAATATCGGAAATAAGTGAAGGATCAGATCAACCTATAGCCGAAATAACAATTGTGCAAATAGACGAAACTCCTGTAACTGTTGATGAGGAAAAACCAGCTAAGCCAATTAAAAAGATAGTAAAGAAACCAAAACATGTACCAAAGGAAGACATACAGAACTATTTAGTGAATGTCATCGATGAATTCGTAGAACGTGAAATAGTGTCCGAAAATGAGGAAGAAATTATCGAAGCACCAACGGATGACATCAAGAAACGCATTCCTAAACCCAAAAAGCATAAAGTCAAAGTCACAGAAGAAGATGTACAGTCAGTTGAGGATGTACCTGAGGATCAAATTGCTTTGGTAGAGGAACTCACCGAAACAGTTGATAAAGCGACGGACGAATACCTGATTGGTGTTACCGAGTCGATAGTGTCTGAAAAGCCCACCAAAAAGACTACCAAGAAAATCAAGAAACAGAAATCAGATGCACAAAAACCGGATGAAGAATCACCAGATTTTATGGTCCGCGTCTCATCGTTTGAAGAAGCCCCCGAAATTATTGCACGTGAGGAGCAAGTAACCGAAACTCAGCCAGAAGAAATACAACCCGTGGACGATTATAATATTGTTGTAGAAGAAATTGAAACTACAGAAGATGTACAGGAAATTGTCGATGAAGGTGGTGAAAAAGTAAAACAGACAACGAAGAAACGTAAGATAAAGAAAACCGTTGGTCCGAAAGAGGAAATAATAGAAATAATTGAGACACAATTAGGCAACTCACCACTTTCTGAGGTTACCGTAATAGTGCAAGAGGTAGAAACAGAACCCGATGCAAAGGAGGAAGACAAACCACAAGTTAGGAAGCCAAAGAAAACAAAGACAGTTAAAAAAGATGATCTTATGGAGTATATCTATAAACTAATTGAAGAAGATATACCAAAAACTGAATTGGAGAAATATGAGAGAGTCGACTTGGAGGAACCAATAAAATTGAAAAAGAAGAAGAAGCCCGAGAAGAAAGTTACTGTAAAAGAAGAAGAACCTTCAAAGGAGCAACTTGAATCCTTTGAAATCGACGTTACGGATGTCGAAGAGGTGAAGGCGAAGAAACCAAGAAAGAAACCATCCAAAGATGTAGTAGTTAAGGAAGAGGATGTCTCCTCGCCGCAATCAAACGAGGAAATGTCTGTAACGCTAGTTGAAGAGGATATTCCTAAAAAACCAAAGAAGAGCAAGAAATTACCTGTCTCTGTTACCGAAACTACACCACAGGAAGATATCGATGAAGAATACAAAATAGAAATCATCGAGGAAACTGTCGAAAAGGAAAAGACGACCGACGAAAGTGGCGAGGTCAAAGAGAAAATTGTTAAAAAGAAAAAAGTTAAGCATACAAAGGGGAAGGAAGAAGTAGTATTAGACATTATTGAAGTACACGATAAGAGCAGTGATGAAGCTGAAATCACTGTCATAGCCACAACGCCCAGCAAGGATAAGGACACACCACAAGAGGTACAAGTTAAACAAAAGAAAACTAAGAAATTAAAGACTAAAGATGTGCCCGAGTATATTGCCAAAGTTGTGGATGAAATCCCAGCAGAAATATTCGAGGAATACAAACACGACGAAATTGAAGATACTAAAAGAAAACCAGAGAAAAAACCAAAGCATAAGATAAAACAAACTGTGGATGAAGGTGTTAAAGAAGAGGAGAATGTACATGAATTCACTACAATGGTTGTAGAGGAAGAACCAGTACAGCCCGATGTAACGGAATATGAGATCACAACAGTTGAAGAGGAGTCTAAACCAAAGAAAAAGAAACCCACTAAATCGAAAGTAAAAATAACGGACGAAGGAAAATCTGAAGAGGAGAAACTGGCTGAAGTAACTGTTAAGGAAAGTGAAGTTGAAAATATCGAAACCATACCGGATTCATCTGATAATATAAAAATTGTTGAAGCTGATAAGACCTCTCCTGAGGAACAAGAATATACGGTAACAACAACAGAAGAAGAATCTAAGCCAAAGAAGAAAAAGCCAACCAAACAAAAAGTTAAGATAATTGAGGAGGATGAAATTGCAGACACACCTTCTGATACAGTTACTGTGCTAGACACGGTACCAACGGATACCATTGAGGAAACTCCACAGGAAGAAGAAATAAAGATAACAGAAGAACAACCAGTAACTGAAATTAAAGACTTCTCAGTAACAGTGACGGAAGAACAAACACCAATAAAGAAAAAGAAACCGACTAAACAGAAAATTAAAGTTGTTGAGCAGGACAAGCCCGACGAAGTGCCGTCTGAATCAATTGCAGTTCAAGAAATGGTACCAAAAGACGTCAGTGAGGAAACTCCATCAGAAGAGATAAAAATTACGGAAGAACAACCTGCATCCGAAACTGAAGACTTTGAAGTAACAGCCACGGAAGAGCATAAGAAACCTAAGAAAAAGAAACCTACCAAAGAAAAGGTTAAATATGTTGAAGAGGATAAGATTGAGGATGTACCGTCAGAGGTTATAGCGATTGTTGAGGATCAACCTGCTTCTGATAGTGAAGAGTTCGAAATAAAATCCACTGAAAAACCAACTAAATCTAAGAAAAAGAAGCCGACTAAAGAAAATGTTAAAGTTGTTGAGGAAGATAAGCCCGAGACCGTACCTTCTGAAAAAATTTCTGTTCAAGATACACAGCCTGAGGATGTGAATGAGGAAACTACCGTTGAAGAAATAACAATTACCGAAGAAAAACCTGTGGACGAAACCAAAGACTTCGAAGTAACTGTAAAGGAGGAACAAATAAAATCAAAGAAAAAGAAACCAACTAAACAAAAAGTTAAAGTCGTTGAAGAAGACAAACCTGAGGATATACCTTCTGAAATAGTTACAGTCGATGAAGTAGTACCTAAACCAGTTGAGGAAATACCAACAGAGGAAGTTAACATTGTGGAAGAACAACCAACATCCGAAACAGAAAACTACGAAGTATCACCAACTGAAAAACAAGAAAAACCAAAGAAAAAGAAACCAAGTAAACAAAAAGTTAAAGTGGTTGAAGAGGAGAAACCTGAGGATAAACCTTCCGATATAGTTACAGTCGATAAATTAGTGCCTAAACCAGTTGAGGAAATACCATCAGAGGAAGTAAACATTGTGGAAGAACAACCAACGTCCGAAGTTGAAGACTTCGAAGTATCACCAACTGAAAAACAAGAAAAACCAAAGAAAAAGAAACCAAGTAAACAAAAAGTTAAAGTGGTCGAAGAGGAGAAACCTGAGGATAAACCTTCGGATATAGTTACTGTCGATGAAGCAGTACCTAAACCAGTTGAGGAAATACCATCGGAGGAAGTAATTATTGTGGAAGAACAACCAACGTCCGAAACTGAAGACTTCGAAGTATCACCAACTGAAAAACAAGAAAAACCAAAGAAAAAGAAAACTGTCAAACATAAGGTTAAAGTCATTGAAGAAGACAAACCTGAAGAAACACCTGTAGACAGTGTTGATGTTGCAGACACTGTGGAAGAAGTTAATGATCTACCAATTACAGAGGTAGAAGATTTCGAAGTGACAGTAACAGAAGAACAAACAAAATCAAAGAAAAAGAAGCCCACTAAGCCGAAGGTACAAGTTGAAGAAGAGGTTAAACCTGAAGATATTCTTGAAGAACCAGTACATGTAGAAGAAATCGAAACTAAAACGGAAGTTAAAGAAATTGTCGATGACAAAGGTGATGTGCAAAAACAAGTAGTAACCAAACGAAAATTAAAGCGCCAACAGGGACCAAGAGAAGATGTAATCGAAATAATAGAAATACAAACCGCTGACCAACCAGAGGCAGAGGTAACCATCATTGAAACACAACCAGTCAAGGAAGAAGAAACCACTAAACCTAAAGCACAGAAAAAGAAAGTGAAGAAGGTCAAAAAGGATGATTTGCATGATTACATACAAAAATTGATTGAGGAAGAAATACCCAAAACAGAATTGGAAAAGTATGAAAAAATCGAATTTGAAACTACACCAAAGATTAAAAAGGAAAGCGAAGAAATCGCCGATATCACAGTGGAAGAAGAAACACCACAACCAACTACGAAACCAGAGGCGAAGAAAAAGCCTAAACATAAGAAACCACAACAAAGCGTTGAAGAACAACCACTAGCCGAAGTACGTATTGTAGAACAGCCAACGGACGATATCGACGTACCAAAAGCACAAATTAAGGTCATAGAAACAGAAGAGCCCATTGTTGTTACAGAGGAAACACCAGCTGAAATTAAAGTCGAAGAGATAACAGATCAGAAAGGAGAACCAATTCAACAAGTCACCACCAAACGTGTACTCAAAAAGAAAGAAAAAGGCAAAAAAGATGCCACAATAAACATAATAACTGTACAAGATGATAGTAGTCCCGAAGCTATTGTCATTATAAGTGAAGAGCCAGAAACAGCGCCCACAATACTCGAAGAAGAACAACCAGAACAAACTGTACAAACCATAGAACAAAAACCAAAGAAACCTAAAAAGACAATCAAGAAAATTAAAAAGGATGAACTAGATGAATATGTGCAGAAATTGATTGAAGAAGAAATACCGAAAGTAGAACTTGAGCAATACGAAAAACCAGATCTGTCAATAGTAAAGAAACCAAAAGAAAAGAAAGAAACCACTAAACCACAAGACACTGAAGTAGTAGAAAAACCAGAAACACTCGAAGACATTGAAAAACCAGAAAAACCTAAAAAATCAAAGAAACCTTTTGAAAACCCCACAACCACTGAGACTACACAAGTCGAGGAAACACCACTTACAGACACAACAGACGAGGTAGTTACCGTAGTCGAAGAAACTACTAAACCCAAAACACGTAAACAGCCAAAACAACAACAAGAAAAGCCACAAGAAACACAGTTAGAGGACACAGAACCAACAACCACAACATCGGATACCACTGATACAAAACCAAAAACAATAAAACATAAGCCAAAAGAACAAAAAATCACTGAAGATACAAGTAAGTGCATTTGCGACTTTTGTTGCTGCCGCCACAGCAAGTGTTGCCATGCTCAAAACCTTCGTTACACATATTTACTTTCTACTTATGTACTCGTACCTTCTATTTGTTGCGACAAAAACGCATAAAACCCCTCTGCATAAAGCAAAGAGCCTTTTATATTTTTAAACTATCTGCTGTGCCTACTATTCCCCCCTTTCTCTCTGCTACTGAGTTCCCATATATTACATGTTGAATACTAAACATTTTACCTACAACACAAATAAACATAACACACTATTTTTGAGCAAATAAAAAACATAAAATTTATTTTTAAGCAAAATGTATGTATGTATTAAAAATTTTCTGGGCTAAGGCATAAATGCTTGAAGCTCTATAGTATGTTATTGAGCACTAATTCGAAAATTTTAAATATTTTTTCACATTCTTAATTTAATAATTTTATTTGAGTTATAATAAGTAATTAATATAACAATATAGACACTAAAATAAATTATAAAAAACTAAAACAAATTAATAAAGTTTAAATTAATTTGAAATAAAAAATAAATTAGTTAAAATATATAAATAATTTAATATAAAAAACCTTTAAGCAATTTATTTTAAAATTTAATAAAAAAAATGAATAACGGAAACAATAAAAAATAAAAAAACTACAATTAAATAATAATAAAATAAATTATATAAAACTAAATAAATGAATAAAAAACTTAAAAAGCAAACTCAAAATAATTTAATTTGAAATAAAATGTAAGCACTTATAAAAAAATATAAATAAGCATCAAGGAAATTACTTGAAAATAAAATTATTAAATAAAATTTTACAAATACAATTAAAAACATTAATTTTTATTTTTCATTAATTATAGTATTTAGGAAAAATTAAATTTTTGATACAAGACAAGTAGAAAAAAATAAAATTTGAATATATTTTTTTATTCATAATTTTTCAAAAAAATATTTTTTGTTAACTTCTCGATCTTTCATAATTATTTATGAAAAATTTAATTTTTAATACAGAATTATAAGAAAAAAATTAAATTTACATAAAATTTTGTATTTGTATTTAAAAAAATATATATATTTTTTGTTCACTTTTCGAAATTTTTTATTTTTTTTAGTTTTTTTTGTTATTATTATTAAACTGTTTTTATATTTTGTTTTATTCGAGTGCTAATATTTTTTTTTTAATTTTAAAATTAATTATATTTCTTTTTACAATTTGATCAAATATTTTTGCGTTCAAAATAATATATTTGAAATTTTGTTTTGAAATAGAAATAGAAATAATTAAACAACTTTTAAAAATAAAAATAAATTATCACAAAATGTTTTCAACTATTTTTTCCGAGAATATTTAATAATTTAATAAAAATTTGGGACAAAAAAAAATAATAATTAATATTTCATTATAACTAAATAATGTTTTAATTCTCAGAGTAAAAATTTTATATTTTAAAGTGTGCCAAATTACACTTAAAATATAAATAAATTTTTTTATTCCGATAAATTTGAAAAATAATCACGATTTAATTTTAGAGATATTTATTAATCAAATACAAAATATAAAGCTATAAATATACCGTATAAATGTAAAAAAAAAAATATTTTATATAGAATTTATTTAATATTTAAAAGATAACATTCATAAATAAGGTAGACTAACAAATCAAAAACTGTTCAGAAATTCAAAAAACCTAAATTAAAAAATTTCTAAATTTTCAAAATTTTAATTTTGAAAAATAATACAAATCAGAAAAAAATTAAAATATATACATAAATAAAATAAATAAGTAAACCGAAAAAGAAGAAGAAATAAGTAAACAAAAATATATTGTTTAATAAATATTATACTAAACAAATATATTTTTTTAATTTAAATTTTAAAATCATTTTATAAATGAAAAATTTGTATTGACATAAATTTTTATGAAGCCTAAAACAGAAAAATATTTTTAGTTTTTTTTTATAACTGACATATTATGTCTTTTTTTTTATTCTTTTGTTCTAATTATAAAAATTCATCAAAAAAACATCATTAATTTACAAAATATAAAAATATATTAATAATTAAATAACATATAATAACTTTTAATAATAAAGTAAACAAACGTATATCTATAAACATTCAAAAATTATATTACATTTTGGGTTAAAAAATATATTGATAATATAAAAATTTAATATTATTGTATCAGAAGAAAAAAAAACATTTCAAAAAAAAATTTTAATCTACCAAAATTTACATAAAATGTAACTTTTTTTTTTAACTTTTAAATAACATTCCAAAAAATTCACGCAGGAAGTAAAAACAACACATAAAAAACCTTAAGTCAGAAAATTAAAAATACAATATTTTTATTTTGAATGCTTAAATATTTGAATAAATTGTAAAAGGAAATATAAACATCAGTGTATAATAAATTTTCAACAAAAAATACTAGCTTTCGAATAAAAAAATATAAAAATATTTAATAATAATAACAAAAAACTAAACAAATCATGAAAAGTTCGAAAAGTAAATAAAAACTATTTTTTGAAAAAATATTAAAAACAGAAAGAAATTAAGAAATATATGCATAATAAACTTTAAACAAAAAAGTCCGAAAATATCAGAAAATAAAAATATTTTAATACATAACAATATTTTAATACATAATAGTAATAAATCCAAAATAGATTTAATAGTCAGAAAAGGTTGAGAAAGTCAAAAAAACCTAAATTAAAATTATGAAGTATAATAAAAAATAAAATGATATAAAATAATATTATTTTAAAATAAAATATATAACAAAAAACTAAAAAAATCATAAAACCTTCGAAAAGTAAAAAAAAATTTTAAAACTTATAAATATCGGAAAATAATTCAAACATAATGAATTTTAAGGCAAAAAAATTAACTGTCGGATAAATAAAAAATAAAAAAAAAATATTTTAATAAATAAGATAGACTAACAAATCAAAAACGGTTCAGAAATTCAAAACACCTAAATTAAAAAATTTTTAAATTTTAAAAATTTAAATTTTGAAAAATAATAGAAATCTGAAAAAAATTAAAAATATATACACAATAAATTTTAAACAAAAAAATTTAATTTCGGCTAAAAAAATATTATAATCATAATATTCATAAATTCAAAATAGACTAAAAAATCAAAACAAAAACAAAAATTAGAAAGTCAAAAAGACCTAAATTAAAATTACATTCCATTTAATAAAAAATAAAAGACCCAAAATACCAGAAATTTGGATAAAATTTTGAAATTATATTTTTCTAAAAAGCTATGCGCCATATCTAATACATTTATGCCTTAACCTCTAAATATGTTTCTTCTTTATCTATAAATTATCACTTTCCAATTATATTATAACCAGACTCTACTTGTAACACTTTTCTGCCAACTGCACCAACTGTCAACTGCACTTTTTCTTTCCCCGTATTTATTATAGTGTTCGTCCGCTTATTTTCGTTTTGTCCTAAAAAAACTCAAAACCTTTACAAAAAAATTGTGTTTGTCTTTAAGAAATTAGTTTTTAGCCGACTTATGTGTTCTTTTATCTTATTAATACTGTTATAATGGTTGAAAATTTAAGTATTATAAAAAAAACAAAAACAATACTACTTTTCCTCCCTAAATTAATTGCCACTTTTCGAATTTCTGTACTGCATTTGTACCTCTCTTGTCCGTCCAGCTTCGTTTTCCTCGTTATACATTAGCTAAAAAATGAAAAAATATCCAATACTATACATTAGTAATATTTTGCTGTATATATGTCAAAAGCCTATCCACAAGGATAAAGAACAAAAAAATCGTTTTTTCCAAAAATATTGTTTTATTTCCGTCTTTGTACTCATATAATATGTTTTATATATTAGGAGAAGAAACAGTGGTACATAAGGATTACGAATTCAGCATTGTGGAGCAGGAGCCAACGATAATCGAAGAAGAAGAAGAAGAGGAACGTCCATTACAGGTGAGGATCATCGAAGAAGTGCCCGAGGTAGCGGATTCCCATCCGATTGAAGTGATAGAAGAGGAGCAGCCAGAGGAGGAGGAAGTAGAAGTGCCCACTGTGGGTGAGCCGGAGAAACCTAGAAAGAAGAAGAAGACTACGAAGAAAAAAATCGACGAGCATGATCTCATCATACAAAAACTATTGGAACAGGAGATTGAAAAAACCGAACTTGAGAAATATGAGAAATTCGAGTTTGAGAGGCCAGAAAAGGTTAAGGCCGAATTTGCCAATATTGAGCCACAGAAAATCATACGTGAAGAGCAGAAACCAACGAAATTGGTTATTGTGGAGGCAGCAGAGGTGCCACAATCTATTAAGTTGAAGCCAACTAAACGCAAGCCAAAGGTAGCCGAAGAACAGACCGTGCAATTGCCTAAATTTAAGCTGAAGAGTCGTATGGAGGTGGTTACATATCCGCCAGAAGTATTGATACCGAAAATAACGGAAATCGGGGCGACACGGGAAAGTGGTGAGCTTACGCGAAATATTGAGGAAGCTGAGGAAGTTTTGAAGTTCAAGCCACGTAAGGTAAAGAAATTGAAGCCAATTAAAGATGATTTGGAAAGACCACAGTTGGAGACATATGAGAAATATGTGAGCAGTGAAGAGGAAGCAGAAGAACCGACACCTTATCAGAAACCTGAAAAGGCACCAAAGCCAGAAGAAAAGCCACAAGAAGTTAAACTAAAGATAGGTAAAGGTAAGAAGAAGCCCATTGTTGAGGAACAGCCTGAGAGTGTAACATTGAAAAAGACACCTGAGAAACCCAAAGAGGCTGAAGTTGTCGAAGAAGATGTTACCAAAAAGAAGGAAGTGGCAACAGTTACAGTGGTTGAAGAAACTGCAAAACAGCCCACTTATGAATTGCAGCCATTTGAGCCAACCGACTTTGAACATCCAGAATACGAAAAGGAGGAAATAGAACCCATCGAATTTCCTGAAGAACCGAAACCAAGCAAGAAGGAGCCCAAACAAAAGCATAAGCCTAAACCCAAACCAAAACCTGAGCCAGAAGTAAATATAACCCAAATCGTGCCCGGGGTGCCTAAAGAACAAGAAGAGGCACCTGAAGAGGAGGTTAAATTCCGCATTCCAGAGAGCAAAACACCGGAAGAAACAAAGGAAGAAGTCAAACTAAAACCAGTTAAAAAGGAAAAGGTAGTACCAGCAACCGAAGAGGAGGCTAAGGTAGTACCTATCGAAGAGGAAGTTGAAAAAGTGCCTACAATCGAAGCTGAGGAAAAAATTGAGAAGAAAAAGAAGCCGAAAGCAAAGAAACCACAGCAAAAGGAGGAAGAAGCTGTTGAGGAGAAACCAGAGGAACAATTTGAAATCTCAGTTACCGAGGAACAAGTAATTGTACCAGAGCAACCAGCTGAAGAAAAATCTGCTGAAATCAAGATTAAAAAGAAGAAACCTAAAGAGGTACCAGTGGCTGAAGTACAAGTAGTTGAAGAAGTTCCTGCAGAAGAAATCATAGAAGAAACACCAGTTGAGTATAAAATTACAACCACTGTCATTGAGCCCGAGGAAGTGCCAGAAGAGCATAAAGTACGTGTTATTGATTACGATCAAAAGGAGGTTACTGTAGAAGAAGTGGTTGAAGAAAGGGTGGTTACACGCAAGAAGAAGCCAAAACCACAAAAGCCGGAAGAATATGAGCACACGGTTACGGAACCCAAAGTAGAGGAAGTTCCAGCAGTGGAGGAAGTAATTTCAACTCAGCCTAAGCAGCCAGAAGAAGAAATTATTGAAGAAGCGGTAGTGGAAGTTAAGGAAGTAGTTGACATACCTGAAGAACCAGTTGCGAAGGTCACTGTGAAAAAGAAGAAGCCAGCTAAGAAACCTGAGGAAGTAACTGAAGTTGAAGAGGTACCTCTCATCGAGGACGTCAAGGAGGAAATAACAGAAATAGAAAAGGTTGAAGATGTTGTCGTTGAAGAAGTTATTAAAAAGAAGAAACCAAAGAGCTACAAATTTAAAATAACTGAAACAGAGGCTGAAGAAGTGCCTGAGCAACCGGTTGAAGAAATACAAGAGGAAATTGAAATACCTAAACCAGTAGAGGAGGAAATTGTAGAAGATTTCCCAACATACGAAATTACTACAACAGATATAGAAGCTCAGATTCCACAGCCCATAGAAGAAGTTAAAGAAGTTGAAGTTAAAGAGAAAAAGCCTAAAAAGGTGAAGGTAGCAGATACCCCCAAAGAATATGAAGTTGGAATAGTGGAAGAAGTAGCTGCACCAGTAGTTGAAGAAGATGATCAACCAGATGGCGCAATCTTCTCAATCAAGAAGAAACCAAAGAAACAGGCTCCTGAAGAATTTGAAGCTTCCGTAGTTTTAACCGAACCAAAACCTGTGGAAGAAGTTGAAACACAAGTGGAAATAAAGAAGAAGCCAAAGAAACCTAAGACTAAAGAAGAAGCATCTGCCGTTCATGAAATTAAGATTATTGAAACGGAAATTCCAAAGGAAGAAATTTTGGAGCAAGCTATAGAAGAGGTAACAGTTATCACAGAAGTGCCTGCTAAGGAGGAAGCGCCTAAAGAATACCAATTTGGCATTGTCGAATCTCAAGTTGAAGAAGAAATTTCGCAGCCTGAATTCACGGTTAAGGAAAAAGTAATCGCTGAGAAGCCAAGAGAAGAACCTGAAGCTGAGTTTGTTGTCAAAGAAAGTAAACCAGTAGAAGAAGTCGTGGAGGAAGCTAAGATAAAGACCAAAAAGTCCAAAAAGAAGCCAGCAGAGACGCAAGAAGTTGAATTAAAAGTAAAAGTCACCGAGGAAATTCCAGAAGAACCCACGCCAGTTGTGGAGGAAGTAAAAGAGATAGTTACCGTTCCTGAAAAAATTGTGACCGAAGAAAAGCCCAAAGAATATGTTATTGGTGTTAAGGAGTCTATGCCAGAAAAACCTGAACCAGTACCAGTTGAAGAAATCGAGATCCCACAAGAACAAGAGGAAACAGTCGAAGAAGCGCCATTACAAGAGGTAAAAGTTATTACAACTACTCCGAAAGAGGAAATAACTAAAGAGGTATCTGTGGTTAAGAAAAAGGTTAAAAAACCGAAGGAAACTAAAGAAGAGCTCAAGGTCGATGTAGTAGAAGAAGTACCAAAACCTGTTGAAGAAGAAGCGCAGCCAGAAATAAGCGCTCCAGTCCAAATTGAAGAGCAAGTAAAAGAACAACCGAAAGCATTTGAGATTCAAGTTACAGAAACAGAAGCTAAAGAAGAAACCATTGAAGAACAAATTACCATACCAAAGAAGAAAAAACCAACGCCTAAAGTTACAGAAGAGCCAGAAGCAAAGGTTACATTGACAACAACGAAACCGGTGGAAGAAGTGCAAGAAGAGGTTAAGATCAAAAAGAAGCCTAAGAAGAAGGCAGCCGAAGAAGAAGTTACAGCTGAACTTAAGGTAACGGTGGTAGAAGAAACACCTGTTGTTCCAGAAATCGAAGAAGTTGTGGAAGTAGTGGAAGAAGTACAACCTGTACCTGAAATTGTTGAAGAAGAAAAGCCAAAGGAATATGAGTTTAAGGTAACAGAAAGTGAGGCTGAAAAACCAAAGGAAGAAGTTACTGCAGAAGAGGTTACTCTTCCACAGAAGAAGAAGAAGCCCGTTCCACAAGTTCAAGAAGAGCCAGAAGTTGAAGTTAAGCTGACAACAGTAGAACCTGTTAAAGAGGTTCAAGAAGAAATTAAAATCAAAAAGAAACCAAAGAAGAAGCCAACAGAAGAAGTGGCAGAAGTTGAACTTAAGGTCAGTGTTATTGAAGAGGTGCCAGCTGTTCCTGCTGTAGAAGAGCAAATTGTGGAGGAAGAAGAAGTTAAGCCCACACCTCAAGTGATTGAAGAAGAATTAGTAAAGGAATATGAAATTCAGATTAAGGAAAGTAAGGTTGAAAAACCAAAGGAAGAAGTTTCTGAAGAACAAATAACACTTCCGAAGAAAAAGAAACCCACAGCTCAAGTAACTGAAGAACCAGAGGCAAAGGTTACATTGACAACAACGAAACCAACAGAGGAAGTACAGGAAGAAATCAAAATTAAGAAGAAACCCAAAAAGGAACCTAAAGTTGAAGAAGCTCAGGCCGAGCTCAAGGTGACTGTTGTGGAAGAGGTACCTACTGCACCTGAAGTGGTTGAAGAAATTGAGGAAGTGGAAGAAATTCAACAAAAACCGGAGGAAGAGAAACCAAAGGAATATGAATTTAAGGTAACAGAAACTGAAAAACCAAAGGAAGAAGTATCTGAGGAACAAATAATACTTCCGAAGAAAAAGAAACCCACACCTCAAGTAACTGAAGAACCAGAAGCAGAGGTTACATTGACAACAACCAAACCAATAGAGGTAGTGGAGGAAGAAATCAAAATTAAAAAGAAACCCAAAAAGGAGCCTAAAGTTGAGGAAGCTCAGGCCGAGCTCAAGGTGACTGTTGTGGAAGAGGTACCTGCTGCACCTGAAGTGGTTGAAGAAATTGAGGAAGTGGAAGAAATTCAACAAAAACCGGAGGAAGAGAAACCAAAGGAATACGAATTTAAGGTAACAGAAACTGAAAAGCCAAAGGAAGAAGTATCTGAGGAACAAATAACACTTCCGAAGAAAAAGAAACCCACACCTCTAGTAACCGAAGAACCAGAAGCAGAGGTTACATTGACAACAACCAAACCAACAGAGGAAGTGCAGGAAGAAATCAAAATTAAGAAGAAACCCAAAAAGGAACCTAAAGTTGAAGAAGCTCAGGCCGAACTCAAGGTGACTGTTGTGGAAGAGGTACCTGCCGCTCCTGAAGTGGTTGAAGAAATTGAAGAAGCGGAAGAAATCCAAACGAAACCTGAAGAACCGAAGCCAGAAGAACCGAAACCAAAGGAATATGAGTTCAAGGTTACTGAATCTGAAAAACCAAAAGAAGAAGTTTCTGAGGAGCAAATAACACTACCGAAGAAAAAGAAACCAACTCCTCAAGTCACAGAAGAACCGGAGACCGAGGTTAAATTGACAACAAAGAAACCAATTGAGGAGGTTCAGGAGGAAATTAAAATTAAGAAGAAACCGAAAAAAGAACCAAAACCAGAAGAAGCTGCGGCTGAACTGAAGGTTACAATTGAAGAGGAAGTACCACAAGAACTAGTACAAGTGGAAGAGGTGGAAGAAATAGAAGAAGTGATAGTGCCTAAGGAAGAAAAACCTGAAGAGAAGCCAAAAGAATATGAGTTCAAAATTAAAGAAACTGAACCACAACCCGAACAAATTGCCGAGGAGGAAGTTGCGTTGCCAAAGAAGAAACCAATTAAACCGGAAGTAGTTGAAGAACCTGAAGCGGAAGTAACATTGAAACCTAAAAAGAAGGTCGAAGAAGTGGAGGAAGAACTGAAGGTTGTAAAGAAGAAGCAAAAGAAACCTAAGGAAGAAGCGACAACCGAGTTTACAGTACAAGTTGAGGAAGAAGTTGTACCCGAACCTGTTGTTGAAGAAATAGAAGAGATCGAAGAGGTATTTGTGCCTAAAAAACCAAAACATACAGAAGAAACTGAAGAGGTTGAAGTGAAATTGAAGAAACCTGTGCCAGAAGAAATTCCAGATGATGTGCAAGTTGACGTTGTGCTCAAGCCGAAGAAACCTAAACAAGTTGAAACTGAGGAGTTCGCAGTCGACGTGCAATTGCCTAAACAAAAGAAAACAACAGAAGAAACAACGGACGAAACAGTTGCGCTGAAAAAGAAGAAGAAGCCCAAGCCAGTTGTCGAAGAGGCGGCTGATGAACTGAAAATAACCAAAGAAGTCATCGAAGAACGTCCAGTTGAAATTGAGGAAGAAGAAATTGTCGAGGAAGCTGTCGTTATGCGCAGAAAACCGAAGAAACCATTCGAACCAACCGTTGAAGAACATGACGAACAAGAATTTAGTTTGTCTTTGAAGAAACCTAGGCGCATAAACGAAGGTGTGGCAGAAGAAGCAACAGTTTTAAAGAAACGTCCTTCACGACCAATGGTATTCGACGAAGCTGGTGCAGAACTTTCTATCAAACGGGAAGAGGAATACGAAGAGGGTGAAGATATCGAAGAATTTATCGTCGAAAAAGGGCCAAAACCAAAACCATTGGAAATAACCGAAGAAAACGAACAAGAATATACGGTTAAGAAATTGAGACGTCGCAAGAAGGGTGTAGAAATACCCGAATTTACCGATGTCGAAAATGTTACATTCCGTCCTAAAACGACAAAAACTAAAGAAGATGTCGATCAAGAATTCAATATTGCATTAGATCAATATGCTGAGGAAGAGATCTCAATGTCCGGCAAAGTTAAGTTAAAGAAACCGATAACTAAGACATACTCTGAAGCGGCTGATGAGGTTAAAGTCAAGGTCTTTGAAGATTATGATGATGATGAAGGCCCTATTATTGAAGAGATACGCGATGATAGTAGTATTGAAGATACCATGTACGATGTGGAAGAACCCGAAGAATATCAAGTGGAAGAATTGCCACCTGACGATTTCGATTTCACGATTAAACCAAAATTAGCTAAACCCAGATATTCGATACAAGATGTGGAAGAGGAGCAATTCTTGATTGGAATTCGTCGTCCGAAAAGCGATTCGGTAACGTACGATGAGGACTCGTTCACATTCAAAAAGAAACGAAAGGTTGTGCAACAGATTTTCAACGAAGGTCAGTAATACGAAACCTTTTATTATAAGAGATATATGATAGCACCTGAATTATAGTATATACATCGCATTTGATCATTTAACTGCTTGGCAATAAATATTTAATATTATTCTTTATCTTCAAATGCGTAAATTTAATTTAGCAGGCTTATATGATAACAGCGTTAGTAATGTGAGGTAATGGCTTTTAATGCATACATCTATGTCTCTCCATGCTCAATGTACTCATAATCAATATTTGTTGCACCATTAACATTTCACTTGTCAAAAATGATGGAACTACTCTCCATTTGGCATTAATTTTAACTTTTCTTGTTTACTTTTTCCCACCAACAGAGGGCGCTTCATTAAATATCACACGCGAAATGAATATTGAAGGTAAGTTTTTGAATCGGTGTATAACTTGGAAGCCTTGGTAACTAACGAGTGTACCTTCCTTTCAGAAACCGATGACGAGAATGCCATGTACTCCATTTGCAATTATATCGCCGACAACGACGAGGCAATCAATTTGGTCGAGGGTGAAAAGGTTTATGTCATCGGACGGCACAGCTCAGAATGGTGGTATGTGAAGAAGAACATAACCGAAGAGGAGGGCTGGGTACCTGCACAATATCTTATGGAACCAGTCGAATACCAACATTATGTACAGAAGAAATTACACGAGAAAATCGACAAGCTGCCAGTGTTTGAACGTAAGCTCCTCCTATTACATATATTATAATGGAAAGAGGACTATAATTGTTTGAAAATATATGGCATACAGGGTGACAAAAACTAGTATATACATATGTAAAACCAGCATAAAAATATAAACAAACTCCTAAGCGAACCGCATTCAATACAAATAAATAAAACCTAATTGGCATTAAAGATTTATTAATTTCGAAAACATCAATTTTTCTCACCCTGTATAGCCATTAATGTACCTAATTCTTAACGTACGTGAATATCGTTCATTGTTTTTGTAAAATTTGGTAAGAATGTGTCTTGTTTACTTTATGTCTAACACAACGTGTTCTGTTCTATTGTTTCTTCTATAACACATCAATGTTTGAAGGTCCCGGACCTGAAGAGAAACCTTTGGCACCACGTTTCATTGAAAAATTACAACCCATTCAAACACCTGATGGTTATACCGTACAATTTGAATGCAAAGTTGAGGGTATACCGCGTCCACAAATCGCTTGGTTCCGTGAGACTGCCATAATAAAGCCTTCCCAAGACTTCCAAATGTACTATGATGATGACAATGTGGCTACATTGATAATACGCGAAGTATTCCCAGAGGATGCTGGTAAATTTACTTGTGTGGCTAAAAATGCTGCCGGTTTCACATCATCCACAACGGAACTGATTGTTGAAACACCATTGTCTGATCATGGTTCCGATGCTACGGGCTTATCGCGTAAGAGTCTGTCACGTGAGTCCTCACTAGCCGATATACTCGAAGGCATACCACCGACCTTCTCACGCAAACCGAAAGCACAATATGTTGATGAAGATACAAATGTTATATTGGAATGTCGTTTGGTGGCTGTACCCGAGCCTGATATTGTTTGGACCTTCAATGGCGAGGAAATCGATGTTGAGGAAACCAAAAATATACGCGTTGTTACCGAATCTGATATGCATATGTATTGTAGTGTTGTACACATTACGAAAGTAAAGAAATATCAGGAAGGTACCTATGAGGTGATTGCCACCAATCGGGAAGGCGAATCACGACTGCCGATTGTTTTGAAGGTACGCACTGGTGATAAAGAACCACCACAAGTTTTGGAACCGCTACGTAACACTGTTGTGCGTGAGGGTGAGAGCGTCGTCTTAACCACACAAATTGTGGGCAATCCACGTCCTAAGGTGACCTGGTACAAAGATGGCAAACCAATCACAAAGAATACTAAATCTGACAAAGATACACATACTTTGACTTTGATCTCACCGAAGGCGCCCGAAAGTGGTGAATATACTGTAAAGGCAGAGAATCCATTGGGCAGCGTAGAAACAACGGCTAACCTAACTATTGAAGGTAGTATTTTTGTTTATTGTTTTATGTTTAGCTTAAACCTTCAATAAATATAAAAGTTTACTTTACCATTTACTAAACAAAATTTCTGTACTCCAATCTCCAAACAGAACCTTCCTCCGGCAATGCCGAACCACCGTTGTTCGTCGAACGTTTCGAGGAACAATCTGTGCCGCAAAAGGGCACAATCCGTTTGCCAGCTAAGGTGACCGGTAATCCAGTGCCTGAGGTGCAATGGCTTTTCAATAACAATCCACTTTATCCGTCGCAACGTATACAACAAATGTACGATGGTGAGAATATTGAGCTCATTATCAAGGACGCCAACCCCGATACAGATTCCGGTGATTACAAGTGTATCGCCAGCAATCCGATCGGTAAGACATCACATGGAGCGCGTGTTATTGTCGAGGTTGATGAGGTCACGTTCACCAAGAAACTTAAGAAAACCATAACTATCGAAGAAATACAATCACTCACGTTGGAGTGTGAAACCTCACATGTGGTCACAACAAAATGGTTCTTCAATGGCAAAGAACTCAGCGGTATGGATCATCGTGTAGTCGTCGAAGATGGCAAAGTACATAAACTAGTTATACGTAATACCAATTTGCGTGATAGCGGTACTTATGTTTGCAAAGTTAAGAATAAGGAGACCGAGTCGACAGTTGAAGTTTTGCCACGTAAACCTGAATTCATAAAAATACTCGAAGACTACGAAGTAACCGAAAAGGAGACTGCAGTTTTGGATGTTGAAGTATCCACGGATAATGCTGAAGTCGTATGGTTTAAGGACGGTGAAAAGATCACACCCGAAAAGAAGAATGTAGAATTCGTCAACGTGGGTAAGGTGCGTAAACTCATAATACGTGACATCACCATACACGATGAGGGCGAATACACCTGTAAGTTAGACGAACAGGAATGCAGCGCTGAACTCACAGTCATTGAATTGCCGCCCGAAATTGTGAAACCATTGAAGGATGTTACCGTAACACAAGGCGAGAACACCGGTTTCGAAATTGAATTGAGCAAGGGTGATGCTTTAGTTAAATGGTTTAAGGATGGCAAAGAGCTGCCTCTGAACGGACACATGCAACTAACGATCGATGGTAAGAAACAAACGCTAAGAATCGTAGAGGCCAAACCATCGGATGCCGGAGAGTATACCATACAAGTGGGTCCACAAACTTCAAAGGCACAACTAATCGTCGAGGAACCGTTGGTGAACTTTGTATTGCCATTGCCTGATGTGACTATCGCCACGAAGGGTACAGATGCCGAATTCACAGTTGAATTGTCACAACCTGATGTCGAGGTTACTTGGTATAAAAAGTCTAAACCCATTAAACCCAACAAAAAGCATGAAGTATTTGTTGAGGGTACCGTTAGACGTTTGGTTATACACGATGCTGATGATGATGATAGTGGTGAGATTAGTTGTACCGCTGCTAATGCAACAACAGCAAGTAAATTGTGTGTTGAGGAAATTCAAACATTACCCATCATCACCAGTGACAAGGACCAAACGATTAAGGTTAAGGAGAATGATGATGTTACGATGACAGTCAAATTTACTGGCACGCCAAAACCAGATGCCGAATGGAGTACAACAAAGAATGTTGTTGTCAAGAATAAGCATTTAATACCCACATTAGATGAACAATCGGCATCGCTTACCATCAAGAAGGTGGTGGACGATGACGAAGGTATATATACTGTAAGACTGAAGAATCCAGTTGGCGAAGTGGAAGCCACGCTTAACTTGATCATAATGAGTGAGTATTTGAGATTAAAAACGTGTTCAATTTTTTTTTATGGTCCTGCAATAAAGTGAACTATTGGAACTTAAAGTAGTTTGAAAAATGTTTGGCTTCTAAATTCGGGGGCATCATGGAACTTGAAATCAGAAATATAAGAAGTACGTCAGTTGTTCAAGAGCGGTTTAAATATTCTGAAATCCAATATTTTTGATTTGAATCTCCGTATCATATACGACCCAGTTTTTTGGAAGCATAGAAATTCTGATGTTCTTTTTTAATGATATTTTTGAACCTAATCGAACTTAATTATCTAAAAAATTGATCCAACACTAACGATTTAAAAACTTTTTATAGGAAAACCAACGGCACCTGGTGCACCGGAACCTTTAGAGGTCACACACGATTCTATTACACTCTTCTGGAAGGCGCCTGAAGATGATGGCAAATGTGAAATCACAGAATACATTTTGGAATATCAAGACGTGAAAGAGGAGAGGTAATTTAAAAATAATTTATTGCTAATTGGGAACAAACATTAAACTCTTTATATATAAATACGCAGATGGATTGAGATACGCAAAATCAAAGACACCACATACACTATCAGCAAACTGAAAATCGATACGGAGTATGTATTCCGTGCCATCGCTGTAAATGAGGTTGGACCGTCACCGCCATCACCACTCTCACCACCCATACGCCTTGTGGCTGAGGTGAAGAAGGAAAAACCCACAGTACAAGAACCACTACAAGACATCGTAACCGAGCTGAACAAGGAGATTACATTGTCTTGCGTATTCGGTGGCATTCCAGAGCCTAAGGTGACGTGGAAGAAGAATGGTAAGATTATCACCACAAAGAGCATACGCTATGAGAATCGTGTATCGAAGTATACAATCGAGAAGACAACAATTGAGACTGAAGCGACGTACACATGCGTAGCTGAAAATGAAATGGGCAGCGTGGAGACTTCATGTAAAGTTATACTGCAGGAGAAACCGACCATCGATATCGATGAGAAGTATCTTGCGCAGAAAATACGTGCTGGCACCACTTTGAACATTCCGGCCACGATAGGTGGTTATCCACAACCGAAAACCACTTGGTATAGAGAGACCATCGAACAAACAACCACAACGGAACGTGTGCAAATCGAAACCACAGAAACCACCTCAACATATACACTCGAGAAGGTGACACGTGAAGATTCCGGGCGTTATAAGATCACAGCGACCAACACTTCGGGTACGACGACAACGGAGTGTACAATACAAGTTATTGATAAGCCAAGTCGACCACAATCGCTGGAAATTAAGGAAATGAAAAAGGACGCAATCACACTAGCATGGACGCCACCAATCGATGATGGTGGTCTGGAGTTGAATAAATACGTGCTGGAGAAATGTGATTTGCAAAATAATCTGTGGATGAAGGTGGCCGATTTGGAAAAAGACATACACTCCTATGCTATACAAAAACTTTCCATGAACGCTCAGTATATGTTCAGAGTCGTAGCAGCGAACCCGGTCGGTGAATCTGAACCAGTTGAGAGTGACCCGGTGACAATTACCAAGAAATTCGGTAAGTAATTATATCATATTCATATTCAAAGATCTATAGAGTTTAGTTGTGTTGCACAATTACAAAAAATTATAATCTTTTTTGTCACGCCACAGAAAAACCATCAGCGCCACGTGGTCCTACAGACGTCTTCGGCATGACAGATACAGCATTTACGCTCTCATGGGAACCATCGGAAAGCGATGGCGGCTCAAGGATTATCGAATACATTGTCGAAATCAAAGAATTCCATGAAACCGAATATCGTCTGCTCGGCAGCACGATCGGCAACGTTACAAATATACTCGTTAGCGAGGTGATAAAGGATCGTGCATATCAATTCAAGATCTATGCAAAGAATGAAGTTGGCATTAGTGAAGCTCTAGAGACTGAAGACAAAATAGTTGTAGGCCGCAGAATAAGTAAGTGCCGCACAGCGATGACTATTTGTAATATTTTTTATTTAAAAACATACATATATACATAAAGAATATATTTTCATATTTTATTAGTTAGTTTTACGGATCTTTATGACTAGTTAATGATTGTTATGGGCTTTAACTTGAAAATTGCTTGCATTGGCATTCTCAAATTCAGCAACTTCAACTAACTGCTTCATCTAATCTTTGCTTTTGCTTTAAAACATTTTGAGAGCTATTATAATTGTGCTAACTGTACTAAAGCTGCTTAGCAAGTCATCCTAATTTCGAAATAATCGTTAAACCTTCGAAAAATGTCGAAGTGCCAGTTAAGCTATGGCTAAAAGTAATTAGCAAGGTCCGAGATTTCTTTACCTTTACTCTTTAGAATGAAGAAATCGCAATGAGATATAGAGAAAAGTGAAAAGTAAAACCCGCTTTTAATTAAATTAGGTGCTTAGTATCAAATTCGTCAAATTTTAAATAGTAGCGAATCGAACAAACAATTGGCATAAATGCAATAGAATGGCATAATTATGAAATGATAGAATAAAATGTATAACAATTTGATAAGCTATTACTCTCTTACACTAAATTCAACTGAATAACTTTTGTTATAGCTTTCAAAAGTAAATTTTGCTTGATAAGAGAACAGATGTCAAGATAGCGAGCAGAAGAGTGGCGAATCTAAGGCGGTTATTATATCAAAAATACAAAATATAATTAAATTAACATTGCAAAATCAAGAGAAAACATTGATGTTAAGGGGTTACATGGGTTTCCTCAGGTAAAAACAGCATTTTTTCAACAATTTTTTTCTCATATAAAAAATTAAAAAAAATATTTTTAACTCGGCCATTGCGACGCCATTTCCGGTGACCCATCGGAAAAAAGATGCGCCCACGTTGGCAAGATAACTCCTTACAGGATCATCTAAAGTGAAAAATACGTATTTTAGTTAAAACCTTAACTTGAACAAAGGAAAATACTGAAAATTGGATTTTTGGCAGACATTTTTACAAAAAAAAATTAAAATTTCGGTCAAAATTTCGCGACAATTTTTTTCTTTCTTTCAAATAGTTGTAATAGAAAAAAATTCTTCGTACAAATCTTTAAGAACTGAATCTCACAGACTTGTGTAAAATTTCATGAAGATCAGTTGAGTAGTTTTCGAGAAATCTTGCTAGCTGACCACAAAAACACAGTTTCGAGAAAAACGTGTTTAAAGACGGCGCACTTAGCCTAGCTAGTCTCGAGCGCACAAGTTCTCAAGGCTGGACCTCCGAAACTATTCCTCAGATCAACTTGAAAATTTAGGACAATATTCTAGTTGTAGAATTTAATAAGGTAATAAAAAAATAAATAGACTTCAAAAAAATCTTACATTCCTAGCCCGCCAAAATTTACCCTTTAGAGGTACAATTCAGTAGCCACTGATCGTATTGAAGTAGTATCGCTCTAAATTAATGAAATTGGGGGATTCGAAAACATTCCAACTAATCGAATGAATCAACAATTTTCGACGTTCTTACATTATTTTGATGGTATATTTTATATTATGCTCTTATTAAGAATATTTATTTTTTAATAAGCATTGAAATAAGAATTAGCCAATTATTATCTAACTAAACCTTTGCTTAATTCCTCACACGCAAAACGCTGTCACGCTTAAAATAATGCCACTAACTAAAATGAATTGTGCTACATTCAGTACGTGCTTGGGAGAATATAGGTATGTACACGGCATACATGAAGCATGCAAACATAATAACATACATAATAAGTCTATTTCATGTAAAATATAATAATAATACTAGCTGATCAAATTTGATCCGGACTGACATGGAAACCGTATTTAGACGTAGTTTAAGACAAATCTTTTTTTATCGCCTTCAAAATAAGCTTATTGGTCAATACAAGCATGCCAACGTCTAAACTTATTTGCCATACACGTGTTATAAGCCTCGGCTGGGATGGCCTTCGGTTTTATCTTTTGGTACAAGTCAACTTCAAACCCAAAATATTAACCAATTCATACCTAAAATATTAGCCAATTCATACCCAAAATTTTAACCAATTCATATCCAAAATATTAAACTAAATGTAATGAGTGGACCAATAAGAGATTTTGAAAACCTCTGATACTTCCTAATAATTCAACGATTTTCTAGAAATGTTCTTTTTTTAACTTTTTCGATGTTTTAATGGACCAGTCCGAGTCAAATTTGATCAGAAGGTATAATGTCCAAATCTATCATTGTTTCATCAAAATATACATATGTATATGTAATAATTCAGATCATTTATAAAAGTGCTAACGAAATTTTTATTATATAATGAACCTATATATAACCATATATTTATGTTCATAAGATTAATAGACGAGGATTGCAGCGCGACCTTAGGTCTATAATGTTATTTATGTTCATAATTATTAATATTTTTTGTACGCAAATATTGTACAGCTCCTCCATCGCCTCCGCAAAATTTGCGCATTCCGGATGTGACGAATCGCAGCGTAACCCTCGACTGGGAAGTTCCAGCGAACAACGGAGGCTCAGAAATAACTGGTAAGTTTAAGCGAATTACAGATTACACTATTTCAAGAAAGTTTAGACTATTTTTAATTCCTGTCGGGCTGCTAAAATCACTTTAACAGTGCAATTGAAGTTTAGAGGTTAGTTCGACTTAAGAAAAACTGGCATGTGTCTTGCAGAACTCATACTTTGGTTCTGTGAAACCTACGGAACCAGTTAGTATTCAGTAAAGATCAAATTTAAGCCGCTTAAAAAGCCAGAACTTTGCTACCTTGTAACTTTTATACAATATAGAAATTAATCAATTTCCTATCATTCACTTGACTTTCATCAACACAAGGCTATTGTATTGAGAAACGTTCGGCAACGTCGACCAAATGGACAAAGGTAATTACGTTAGACGCACACTGCCGCCAATACACAGTGGATAATTTGAAGGAAAAATGCGAATACTGGTTTAGAGTGTCGGCGGAAAATGCGGTTGGAATAGGTGCACCAGCCGTAACCGAGAGCGTCGCACTCAAAACACATGCAAGTGAGTACAAATGAAAGACATTGAATGTAGCACACTTACAACTTGTGCGTTTTTTATCCTATAGCTGTTCCCTCACCGCCCACTGCGCCATTGGAGGCGCGCGTATTGGCTGCCAATGCTCATGTATTTGAATGGGGTTTACCCGAGTCAGATGGTGGTGCGCCACTGCTCGGCTATCACATTGCCATACGTGACATGAAGAAGACCATGTGGATCGAAGTGGGCCGTGTACCGGCCGGTGTGCAAAGATTCCAAATACGTGATTTACAAGAGAATCATGAATATATGATACGCATATTTGCAAAGAATGAAATCGGTTTGAGCGAACCGCTCGAATCGGAGGAGCCATATGTGGCTATCACTGCAGGTAAGAAAAGAATATAATTATGAAGAGAGTATATTAAATTTGCCATAAAGTTTGTAATTTCGGAGACCCTTTAAAGTATGTACATATGTTTGTACCATATATAAGAGATCAGCGTGATGAACTGACTGGAATTAGGCATCCCTGTCTGTATATACGCGACTTAGTACCTCAGTTATTGAGATATCAATCTATCTTTTATCCCCAAGAGACTGCTCATTTGTCGGAATCACCGATATTGGTGCAGCGCTACAATCACCGAAAATATTGTTCAGATCGCACCACTATAGCATATAACCCCCTTACAAGCTGGTCAATCAAAATCAAGATTCCTTATCTTTTTATACCTGTGTGATATTGCAGCTTCTGAGCTGACGAATTTGTCGATTTTTCTAGTTTTTTAGTCAGAATAAGTAAAAAAATATATTTATATAATATATTCAACTATTATTTTATTCCACTTTGCAGGACATTTGAGTTTACCTGACGAACCGCGCACAGAAATGAGTTCATGCAACACATCGTCGTGGCTACGTGACCATAATATGGATGCGGATATACATTCGTATGCACGCGGTAAACTGCTGCGCCGAGATGAATACTTCTTCCGCATTTGGGCGAAATTGCCAAAGAGCAAAAAGAAGAAGAATTCAAAATAATTATAAAAAACTGCGATGCATTGCATAGCTAATTTGCATAATTTGCAAAAATTGTAAAAATCATAATAGAGAAAACAACAAAGCAATGAAAGCTTCGAAACTACTAATTTTACTAAATCACTTAATTTATGTAATTACTGATAATTTTCATATTTATACAGCATACTTTCCTATGTGTGAATGTATGTGCACGTAATTGTAATAGTTTTTTGAAAATGTTTTATATTCATTCAGCGATTTTAATTAATTGTAATATGTCGATTATGTAATCTCATTGAAAATGTGTTACGCAAAATAATCATAAATCATAAATATTTGTGTCCGACAATTGAAATTTTTCTACAGAGGTTTAAAAATGCGAGCGAAGAGAATTTTTACAACCAATGGATTGTGAAGAATTTTAATTAAGGAGGCAAATATTAACGTAAAGGATATAAATACCAATTTTAGAAGACATAAAATAATCGTAAAAAAATTTTGAAATATTTAAAAAAATTAATTTCGATATCATATACTATATAAATTTTAGTTTTGTTTATTATTTATTAAATCTGTGATAAATGTCAAAATGTCAAAGAAAACATTAAAAATGTCGCAAAATTTATGAAAACGTAAAAAGAGAACAAGTGAACTAAATGTAAATTGTAAATACAATAAATAATAATTGGTGCGAAATAGTTATTATTTATTGTATATTCCTATTGAAAGTGAAGGAGAAATTATGAGTTCACTTTTTGGGAGACATCATCAAATGCAAATATAGGTGCGAGCATTTTTAAAGGAACTCACTTAAATTCAACTTCACTTCATCTTTGTATTCTCAAATTTACTTTTTGTACGTCAAAGATATTGTGCTTTGGTGCATGCATAGTTACTATGTATGTATACTATTGTATATTACGAAATGTACATGATTGTTCTGAATGCATAAATAAAGATAAAATAATTTAATAAGGATGTGATTTATTTTAAGTAGATATAAATACATATGTAGATGCGAGTCGTTATATAAATACCAACTCATCAAGTATGACCCGGACTGACAAAACAAACTACATTTTCATTTAGTTTAATTTCAACCTTTTTAGCATTCATACCCAAAACATTAACCAAAATGTTTTGAATCGTTCGGTAAGAGAACATATGCTATCTCTCCTATGCCAGACGACGATTTTCAAACACTATTTCTTCTACATTTTCAATGTTATCGGTGTGGTTGTTGTTGTTGTAGCGGCAAAAAACATTCCTGAAGTAATTTCGAATTCACAATCCTTCGCCATATAAAATTCTGGCTCCGATCCAATCTCGACCCGACTGTAGTTGGACTGCTCGATGTTATCGTAATTAACAGAAGTGAAAGTGGACATCACACATTTTTGTAACATTTTCTGCGATTCCGTAAGTGTGATTGGAAAAGCAAAAGTTCAAGTAAACAAGCAATTCTTTTCCACTAATTGAGAAGTTAAAAAGGTTGTACCTAATCTAGGCAAAAAATACCTATCGATTCGGTTTGCGCGCCCAGATAACGGTCGCTATATAAATATGTAAGCAAGTAATTAAAAACAATACTTTTTTTGTGCGATCAAATAACATTGAACTTATAAGCCTACTACTATATTTTATAAGATTTATATAAAAAAAATTTAAAATACATAAGGAAGTTTAAAAAATAATAATAATTTAAAATCTTACATACTTACATATACATATGAACGCAAACACTAGATACGTCGACAATAAAGATTAAATTTTATTTTTTAAATCACGCGACGGAGTAACGGCGTTTAAAGCAACATTTTTGCATAACCACACACAACAAATTTTCACAACACTACAAAAGCTCTCAAACTGTTATTCGAAATAACTAATATTATCAAAACAAATTTAATTGAAAGCACTACATTTTCATGGCAACTTTTAATAACATTTAACTTTTATAAACAATATTATTTACATGAAGAATTTTAATATTTTGTCCAACAATAACAAAACAATAATTATCACTACCCGCAATTTCAACCGTAACAACTAGAACTCAAATACATATGTACTAATCACAGCTAATAACACTTCTAATTTCAATTATAATGCGCACCCTGTAGTCAAGGTCTAGAGCGGAAGATAGATTTTGTCGTTCATCTGCTACCGTGAGCTTAAATTCATTTCCTCATATCCGGAACGGTATCGGAAACATCCATACTTATA
Source organism: Bactrocera tryoni (assembly GCF_016617805.1). Taxonomy (NCBI): domain Eukaryota; kingdom Metazoa; phylum Arthropoda; class Insecta; order Diptera; family Tephritidae; genus Bactrocera; species Bactrocera tryoni. The sequence continues at coordinate 25,801,294 of NC_052503.1, read as the reverse complement.
TGTATGTATGGCACTGCGTATTCACAACAATATTCTCAAAAACAACAAATATTAGTGCACTTAAAACAATAGCGGCCTATGACAGCGTATTCACAAAAATGTACTTAAAAACAACAAATATTAAGGCGCTTAAAGCAATGGCGTCCCATCAGAGCAAGCACTTTGCAAGTCCCTTAATTAACTTAGATCACACCACACTATTTCACTTTTTTCACTAATTACAAACGAATAAACATGTTTCGCGGTTCCTTTTTACACTTTTCATAATTATTCCACTTAAATATTTAATAAAAATCAATTTTTACTAATTCACTTTACCGAACCGTTAACCGACGCGTTCATGCAAAAGTATACTGCCAGATTATTAAAAATGTGCAGCTTTTTGGAAGAAGAAGCATATTTTCAGTGTTGACAAGCTGCGTGATTTAAAATTAATTTTCGTTTGTGAATATCAGAATATTCAACGTTGCAGCGTTATTAATTTATAATAAAGATTACTTGTTCAAGGTTTGTTTATGCTGTTTAAATTTAAATATATTTATTTATCTAATTTCTTAAATAAACAATAAAATTATAAATTCAGTTATTTGCGTACATCAGGCAGCACAACGCAAATGCTCATTACATAAAGAAACAGTTCCTCGGTGTTAGCTCTTGGTTAGTTCTCTTTTGCTCTTTTGCTGTGCTATCCTCTGAAAATCAAAGTAAGATACAGTTTTCTTCGCAACAAATTGAAAAAGTGCATATTTTGTATTTGTAAATATAATAATTCATAAAATACAGTTGTTGTGCATTTGAAATAATTGAATAAATTGTCTTTTGGGTATGCAATATAAAGAAAGTAAACATACGAAGACGGGCCAGGGTGTGCTGTTTGCGATGTAGCGAAAATTCTATGCGAACGCGCCATTTTGTATTTGGTTTCTTCATATTCCACACATTCTGAAACGTGTAAAGTCGGGGAAAAACTTCACTGAATATATACGTGATGTTTATTTGTGTTATTAGTAGAAAGTGTTTAATGAAGTTTATGCAATAGTCGCATAATGTAATAAGTATTTAAAAATAAAAAAATATATGTGTGAATGAAAAAAATCATTGAACTAAGTATGCAAATGAAGACGAAGACGAACATAGCACCCCTTCTGCTTCGTGTGTTCTTAATCGTCTTGCGCACGGTTGCATTTAGTAGAATGAAGCCGAAAGTGAATGAGAAAAATAAAAATGGATTATAGAAGAATTAAAGTTGGCTTATAACTTTTAAAAAGTAAAGTAAAGTAAAAATTTTAATAATAATTTTGTGATAGTTAGAAATATTGGTTATAGCTTGGCATATGCGTGATAAACAACAACTCAAACCAAATGGAGAACAATTGTAAAATTCATAATGTATACAGTACGCTTTTCCATGTATGTACATACCCGCCAGTGCGACAGTGTGACAGTGTTTTCACCATTATTCTTAAGTTTTCATTCATCAAAGTTCAAGGACTGAAGTGTTGAAGAAAAACTTTTCCATACTAGTTAAAACACGCTTCGTTTAATTATTAACATTTTAAAACTTACAAGAGGACATAGTATTTATCTATTTACATGTTGGTTATACAAAAAACAGTATAATTGATCTATAGTTAATAAGATAACATACAAAATTTATATGCTGACAAAACTAAACGTTCGTAAAATTAGGAAATGTCTAATAACATGCGTATTTATAAAAAGCACATAACAATAAATTTCATATATTAAGACTAGTGCAAGGAAAAAATTAAGTGTCGGAAAATTTTCATTGTAAAGAAAAATACGCGCAAATGACGTCATTCAAGGTCTTCCACAAAACACAAACGCATACTAGCAAAACTATTAAATTTCGTTACGTAGATGTTCTTTATTTGTTATTATTTTTCGTCTAATAAGAAAGCTGTGCTGACCGATAGCATAAAAGCTGGCGTGTCGTTATTGTTATTGTATTGCTTGAGAACAAATGTGTATACGCAGCAGAAATGACAAAACGGGGAGCAAATATTTGATGTCTGTACATTGACGAAAAATGTGGATTGTTTTAAAATTAATTCCCGTTTTATGTCTTGGGCCAAAAACTAAAAAATATAAAATATTCGAAAAAATAGTTTATATACTATATAACTACAGTTTTCTTTTTTATCTAGACCATGTAAAGAAAAGCGGGTATATCGAATTACGAATATCAAAACAAACATTGCGCGTTAGTACGGTGGTGGAAGCAGCATGCGTATGCGCTACTGAAGGAAAATCTAATTCTAGAAAACACTGCTGAACAGACAAAGAAACAATTTTTAAATACATGCTTCATTACTTTTAGTGGATAAAAAAGAAAAATAAACATTTATAGACGACCACAACGATTTCTTGCCGGCAACGTCGGTCAAATAAGCATTGATCATGTCGGTGCAACAATTTTGTTTGCGCTGGAATAACCATCAACCGAATTTCATTTCGGTATGTTCCTCGTTACTACATAATGGAACATTAGTAGACGTTACCTTAGCAGCAGAAGGACGACAACTTCAAGCTCACAAAATTGTCCTCTCTGCTTGCAGCTCATACTTTCAAGTAAGTTTTTAAAACTAATAAGAAATTTAACGAAATTTTAACATAATTCTTTATTCTCAGACATTATTTACATCGAATCCCTGTCAACATCCAATTGTAATACTTAAAGATGTCCAATATGATGACCTCAAGACTATGGTTGATTTTATGTACTATGGGGAAGTGAATGTATCACAAGAGCAGTTACCACACATTCTAAAAACGGCTGAGATGCTTAAAATCAAAGGACTTGCTGAAATGCCCACCGATCCTGCCAATTTAACTAAATCTGAAAGTAAATCATCGAATGAACCCACCGATTTAGTGGGTAGCGGTAGTACTGGCAGTAACGGCCAAAGTAGCAGTGGTGTTACTAGCGGTGGCATGGGTAGTAGTGCCGGTGGTAGCATAAATGAGACACTTTGGGAGGTAAGTGCATTCAAATGCGTACATGGATTGTACATATTTCCAATTCGCACGTAAATTTTTTTATTTGGTTAAAGTCGTTATAAATAAAAATTCGTTATTACGCTAAATATAAATGTAATCTGTTTCTTTGTCATCGTAGCCCCAGCACCACCATGGCCAACACGGTGAAACACAGTTTCAGTCTCATCCCCATCAACAACAACAAAACAGCCAAACGCAAACATCACAACAGCAGCAACAACATCATCAATTAAGACGCACTCCCTCACCATTAGGTTCGGGGGCTTCACCGGCAACTAGACGAAAACGACTTCGCAAATCTTCAAATAACGGTATGTTACAACAATAAAATACTGTAATATCTTCTGCTACATCTAAATTAATAGAAAATAATCGTTTGTCAAATGTTTCTATAATCATATTTAATTTCATATTTCAGGATCTGGCGATCGCACTAATTCGGACGAGCAACATAATACTTCTTTGGACAGTGGAAACAATACTGGTGGCATAAGTCTTACACAGATGAGTCAAATGTCGTTTGGAACCACAGGTGGTTCCATCAGTGGCATACCAACTCACACTCTACACGCTACAAAATTGTTAAAAGAATCGTCTAGCACCGAGGTTGAACCACATCCACAGGATGATAGCTTGGACGATGGTCATGGACACGTCCACATGCAAATTGTAATTTAAATATTGCTCATTATATTGAATTCTTCAATAAATAAACTTTATTTTTTTCATTAAAATAGAAACCTGAAGTTGACATGAGCAGCGTTCAGCAATCGATGCCATTAGATATTTCTGCTGCTACAACACCTTCGGAACATGATGCACCAAATTCTCAATCATCTCATTCTGGTAAGTAGTAATTATTGCATTTAGATTTCATAGTTTGCATGACGTAGGATCATAAATTTTAGTGTAATTCTTATTTATTATTATTTATATTATTATTATTATTATTTTTTTTTTTTTGATAAATGATTATTGGTAAAAACTTAAGCGTATCATAACAAATTTCCTCTAGTGTTCCTTGTAAGCTAGTATCGCGTTTTTTCAAGCTAAGTGAGAATATTTAGCTTGATAGTTTCATCGAATACGATTCGTAGTTGTTGGTACTCAAACAAAGATTTATAAGTGAGGTATTTGAATATATTTTTTTTTTACGAAAGGAACGTCGTTTCTGCACTATGCGGATTAAATTTTGGTAAATAAATTTATAATCACAAACTGTGTTATAGAATATTTTTTATGCCCAGAAGTTTGTAACAAACAGAAGTAAACGTCAGAGGCCCTATAAATTTTTTTATTTCCCGAGATGTCTTCGCCAAATCCATGTATGGATTATTGACCAAAACAACGGTACAATCTCTCAACAAATTGTTCAGATCCATTACAGCAAATAAAGGTTGCTATTTTTTGATTGATCAAAATCCATTCACACGACAGTCGGGTCTAAGTAACCGGAACGGACCCGGACATGGACCGAGTTGACAGGCACCATTCCTCAAAATTCCTTTAGAAATGATTTCTGCTGCTACAACAACAACCACCACATTTTTTTTGTGTTGGTATATTTTTTCTACAATTTCTTCTTTAATAACTCCCCATTTCAATTTGAAATATAAAATTTGCATCATAACACATTCATACCTTATATTTAGACTTGATTTATTGCATCATTCATATTCTATTCATAAAACCGGTAAGATATTTATAATTAATTTTTTTTAATATTCAGGCAATTACATATGTATAATTTAAGGGGCAAAAAAATAATTAAAAAAATTTATATAGGGTTTTATTCATAAAGTAATAATAACAATAACAATAGGCATAGGAGGAGAGTAACCTAACGGCAAATGTAAATGTAAAATTTAAATAAATGATTAATATAATAATTTATTTTACACTATATATATTTAAGATAATAGTAAGAAAAATAAAATTAAAAAAAACTACAGCTTTAAGAATACCTAAAGCTGATCATATTTTATAAGACCTATCTTGCTGTACTTGGGGATCAGGAGAGAGCTATGCACAGAGTCTGATCAAAATTATAAATTTTGTAATTTACCTCATTTGTAGCAAGCAAAGAGTGATCGTTGCTAAATTATATATTAACGAAACTTAAATAGGACTGATATAATGCTTTTGTTTGAAAAATATTTATATAAAGCTTGTGAAATAATTTCTACAAAGTTCTTGAGCGTAAGCGTCCCTTGTTTTTCATTACTTTCAAAGCCTCTGTTTCTCTCTCAATCCAATGGACGAGCCAATTTGTTGGTGTATATTTTGTGATAAAGTAATTGTAGTTAATACTTAGTTAGTTGAAATAACTTAATAACAAAAAACAAAAGAAAATATAATAAAATGAAAATAAAGTATTGCGATACACCAAAATAGTTGCACTTAATAGTGGTGTTAGTGAACAAAACAAAAACAAAAAAATACAAACCTCTCACACTCTCTTACTCTCTCTCCCCTTCCCAGGTCTGCAATGGACGGTCGTTGACTCGAACTATTCACGCTTTTCGCTATCGACTTGTCAGCCAAATTTGATTGGCAACGGCGGCGGAAATGCTGGTGGCAGCGCTGGCGCACAACAAGCAAACGCATCAGCAAATAACGATCAACAGCAACGGCAACAACATGCGCAGGACTCAGCTCAACAAGCCGCTGCTGGTCAACAGCAGCAACAACAGCAACAGCAGCATTTTCAACAGTTACATTATCAACAACAACAACAGCAGCAACAACAACAGCAACATCAGCAACAACAACAGCAGCAGCAACAACAACAGCAGCAACAGCAACAAAATACCGCAACCACTTATTCGCCACAGATTATCACAGTGAATAGCCTAGTCAGCAATTATGGTGGAGCCGGTGCGGCAGCACAAAACCTATCACCAACTTCACCCAATGAATCGAGCATGGTGCAATCGGTGTACAGTCAAGGTCCTACGCCCATACAATCACCAGCACATCCCAACGATGTGGCAGGCAATGCCTCTGGCAGTGGTGGTAGTAACATTTCCACCGCCAACGCCACGCCAAGTGGTGGTGGTGCCGGTAGTAGTGCCGGTAACGCCGGTGGTGCTGGCGGCAGCAGTAGCTCAAGTGGTGGAAATACAACTAGCGGCAGTGGTGGCAATCAAGGTGGTAAACGTAAACGTTCGGTCAACCCTCAAGGTGATGAAAATTTCATACGCGCTTTAGAGGCCGTACGTTCCGGTGGTATAGGTTTCTGTAAGGCTGCACGCCTCTTCGGCGTAAATAATCGTACATTATGGTTGGAATACAAAAAACGCGGTTACCCGGTATCGCGACCCAGCATTAAAGCACGTGTCGTTAAACAAGAACCAAATATGTCACCATCACCACCACCACAGAACACCGCTACCGATGATACGACCAATGAAAATTACGAACACCTAACAGCAGCAGTAGCTGCGGCTGCTCAATCAGCTGCATTGAATATGCAAATACCGCCGCCAGCCGACACACCCACACCATCGGTGATGTGTACACCACACCATACTGGCTCAGGTAGTGGTGCCGGCGGTGCACACCCCGCAATGGGCGTAATGAACTTTTTAGATCCGCGACATATGGACTTCTCTGCGGCTGGTCTGCATACAGTGTCCAGGCAGCGATATATTGATGCGACCGGTGTCGGTCCGGGCACCGGCACGGGCACAATCAACGTTAATCCGGCAGCTGCAATGAATTTACAAAGTATTAACTTCAATTCAATATAGAATTCAGTTTCGGGTGCAAACACTGCGACGACGATTTCGATGCACCTAGCAGCACAACAGCATCATCAGCAGCAACAACAACAAACGGTAGCAGTAGCCGCCACCACACATACACATCCAATAACAACAGCCATAATACAAACAACAACACATCCCACACATCATAGCATTGCTAGTGTGACTGGTGCGGCTGGTGTAGTAGGTGGTGCTGGTGGTGGTGGTGGTGGCAATCATACGGTATTGGCTCACTCACATCCACTGGCGCTCGCTCATAGCGGTGCACCAGCTGGGACAGCGCTCTTCATAACATGAACTTAAATGAAATAAACCAAAATTGGTCATCCAATAACCAGATAGTCATAGGCAGAAAATGGCAATACAGGAAATATAATTCAACTGAATCAAATTCATCGAAAAAGCAGCAACAACACATATAATACAAGGAGTTTTTGCGGTATACATAAATTGTGGCAGTTTGCGCTCCCGCGGAGCCATGGTTAATACCATTTTATCGGGTTGCCCATGTGGAAAGGTGGCCGTAACATTTCATATTTCTGTGCACCGCAAAAACACTGATGTGTAACAACTATTATTGATAACAAAGTGAAATAGATACACACGCGTAGAGCGTAAACTCGAAATTGTTTGAAAAAAATAATAATTCATTAAATACCCTAAGATCGTATGTAGCTTAATTAAGTAAATATTTTTTAAAAATTCTTGGCAAAATAATATATATATATATAATACATTTACAAGCATTACACACACATATATATATATATATATATTAAAATAATGTTAAAGTTATGTGTAAAGTTCGCAAGCAAAGAAAAAAATTACTGAGTTTTAAATTGTCATTTTATTATAATTTGTATATTAATTAATTTTTTCTTATATAAACAACAAGTTCTATCATCATTCATAGTTAGTGTTGGTAGTTAAAACTATTTGCAATCGTGAACTACAGTAGTGCAAAATGTAAATTGCAATTAAAATTCTTCTAACAAACACACCGACATCTCAACAAGCAAGAAGCAGCAATGCCACATCAAAGGCGTTCCTTAAGAAAAATTTTTGAGATCGATTTTTTTTGTAGTTTTAGGAAACAATTTTTTGTACAGTAAAGAGAAGAACAAGCAAGCGACCGTGAAAAAAATTAAAAAGAAAAAAAAACACATACATACACAAAGCACACCAAGCAGTGCGCCATCTTCTGATAGACTTAACTGCGTAACTATTTATTATAAAGAAAAAAATTTGTTTTTTAACTAAAAATAAGAATTAGATTGCATATTTCAAACCAGCGAAATTAAGAATTAAAGTATAAATACAAATGATATCCTTAAATTTAATAAATGTGCGATATACGTGTAAAGAAATAAATATAAATAGTTTATAAAAAAATATATACATGAGTTGGTATAATTTTACTATGTGTGTTAAATACTAAGAGTAGAATTAAATTGATTTTTGCACCGTGACTATAGATCTGTTGTAGTGCAGTACCCTAAACATTAAGGACTGATATTTTTTTTTATAAAATAACCATTCTGTTTAGTATTAGGTTAAGGGTTAGTAGGGTTAATTCGTGCCCAAGACCCCTTTTTATGATTTTTCCTTTTTTAATGAAATAGTTAAAATATATTTTTGATGGTACATTATAGTATGAAATTCGAATAATATTTATGAAAATTTCATGGAGAAATACTCCCCGAAAAAAATTAAACTTTCATCTACCAGTAGATTATCTGAAGTAAAAAACTAAATTTTCACCTTTTGGGGAAAATTTTGAAGGAAGTACACGATTTTTTGCGAAAAACGGTTAATTTGCTATTGTAAAATCAAAAATGTTAACAAAAAACCACTCCATGTAAATGATGTATAGTTTTCACAACTTTCGGTGTGGTATATTAGACCATTTTCGTATGGACTCTCATCTCAAGAAAATTCAACATCAACTAAGCGTTAGGCTCGAAGTATATTTTTCCAATTCGCAATTCCGACTGAGGGCTGTTATTTCGGCAATTTGAAAATACAGCCGAAGTTCAAATACGATGTTCATATGAAGATTTATAACCATATGCGTTGATAAAATTACAGGCGTTATATAGTTACTCGCTACTTTTTTCATCAACTTTTTCGCTTATCCACTTAGCAACAAGTTCTACATCTTCGATTTAGTAATCACTCAATTAGTACTTCTCGTTAACTAATTTGCAAACTCATTTATTTACAGATTTATCACAGCCGTCAAACGCTAATATGTCCACAATTGTCGCTCAGCCGGAATGTTCACCACGCGCTGTCAATATGGCGATGTCACCGTCACCTAGCAATCTACTCTCTCAACAACAACAACATCATTCTCCAGCGCAATTGCAACATCAACATTCACAACAACAGCAAATGGGCACGAAACGTAATCGTATACTGACACGTCAGCCGCGTGTTAAACGCGACAGTGATAGTCTTTCAAATGCTCAGGCTTCACCCGAACCCAATCAGGGATCTTGTGTAGATTTCGATCCATTTAGCAATTCGCCTGGTGGTAGTTCACATTCGAACTACATCGCAGCCCATGCACTGCAATTGCACACACATCCCAGTCACCATCACCTGCTGACAGTGCCGCCGCGTATAGAGCGTCACTCATCCGAACCGGCTCCGAGTTTAACACCATCCTCTCCACACTTGCTCTCTGTACCGCAGAGTACACCTTTTCTGATGAAACAGCATTCGGATCCATTACTGCCCACTCAACATTCACTTAGTGGCGCTGGCGCATTAATCGTCGGTGGTGGTGGTATTGGTGGCACAAATCCTTTTGCACCGCTACATCGTCAGTATTCACATCCACTATCGTGTACAACAACCAGTAGCGCTAACAACAGTGCCGGCACTAGTCATATCACCAGCGTTCCACTACAGCATTCACACCACATATCACTACCTGAATCAATGTACACGTCCGGCGGTTCACCACCACCTGTTGGTTCGTCGCAATATGTTGTGCCGCAGCAAATTGTGTCCAGCGGTAGTAGTGGCACGTCGAACGAGCCAGGCAGCGGTGCTTCTTCAGCCAGTCCGTCAAAAGTGCTCAGCATACCACACTTCACCACTACTTACATTGATGACAGCGATTCACGTGGTCGCAACAATTCACCCACTACTCCCTCATCCATGGGCGGTGTCCATACTAATACGTCAAGTATTAGTTCAGCACCATTGGAGCGTGTTCGTTCAACGGAGTCGAATACACCACCACCAACAGCAACAACAGGCAAGATTCGTAGCTCGAAATCTACATCTAGTGTTATGTTACCGGAACGAATGAGTAGTTTGCATCCTGGAACCGCAGCCATGGGCAGCAGTTCATTTGAACACTTACCTTCGTTGCGTGTCAAGAGCGAGGAATTGCAAAGATCAGTGTCTTCTCCACAAGTAAGTGCTTTTAAATGCTTTCACATTCTAGCAATGAATATATCACGAGTCGACGTTGCGAGTTTTCGAGAGAAAAGTTCTGCGAAAGATTTATGGTCCTTTGGGCGTTGGCCACGGCGAATATCGCATTCGATGGAATGATGAGGTGTATGATATATACGACGACACTGACATAGTTCAGCGAATTAAAAGACAGAGGCAACGCTGGCTAGGTCATGTCGTCCGAATGGACGAAAACACTCCAGCTCTTTAAGTATTCGACGCAGTAACCGCCTGGGGAAGAAAAGGAAGAGGAAGACCTCCACTCCGTTGGAAAGACCAGGTGGAGAAGGACCTGGCTTCGATTGGAATCTCCAATTGGCGCCACCTTGCGAAAAAAAGAAACGACTGGAGCATTTAAGATATGCCTGCGCATGACTAAATCTTACTACAACTTTTCAAACCCCCAGAGAGCGAATATGTGGACCAAAACTAATATTTTATGTTGTTGTTGTTGTTGCGGCAGAATTCTGACAGTCCTTGGCCGTATAAAAATCCACGCCCGTTCCATAGACCCGACTGTCGTGGGAACGGACTAATATCTTATCGAAAGCATCGGTGAATCTGTGAGATATATTATCGAAATTCTTGGAGAAGCTTTTCCGGATAATAGATGCATTTCTGTAAAAAATGGGTTGAATGGGGTCAATACTTTCCTTAGCTATACCTGAGTAATGTCAAAAGTTGATGCAATCTTGCCTAATCTTTTTCTGTCCCCAAATTTCCCTATATAGTGATTTCTGACTTTCCAACTTTGTTTTAAAATGCATTTATTGTATATCCCTCTTTTCAGACCTCTCGGGAGATCATCACTTTGGAGAATCCTCGTTCAAGTCATTGTCCCGTTATACGGCCCGGTCCGGCACTGGGCTGTAATTTTTGTTGGAACACTATAGACGGACATGGTAGAATTTTGCGGCGCAAAACCAAATACCACTGTCCCGAATGCCAAACGAATTTATGCATTGTACCATGTTTTCAAGAGTATCACGAGCGGCAAAACAATGAAGCGGCAAATACTTCATCCGGCAATGATGGCAATAGTAAATCTTACTCAGGTACCTCCGGCAGGAGTGGAAATAGCGGCAGTGGCGGCAGTAGCACGCGACTCTATTCCAAAACGGAATCCATTTGAAAGCGTTAAGTGTGCTGCAGATACTTTGAAAACTATTTATTGTTGAACCAGCAGCAGTGGCTGCAGGAGACCAAAAAAAAAATTGTTGTTTGTAAGGTGGGCCAAGTTAACCTTTGACTTTGGTTCAAAGGTGTTCATCTTTTAAGTCCCACCTTTAATTGAAAAAAAGAAAATGTTAATCATAATGTCTTAACTCCACTAGTGCAAATTGAATTTGCATGGAGTGCAAGATATCAATATTTGTATTCGAAAAACGAAAGAAAAAATTGCTGCAAATGTAAAAAACTGAAGAGGTTATGTACTTGAAGCCAGATTTGTACCAGCGTGTCATTTTGAAGAGAAGACTAGTTGCTGTGCAACAAAGTCCATTTTTAATGCACCAGAGCATGATGCATGATGAATTTTGTCAGTGCAAATGGTAGAAATGTACAAGGGCGTACACTTTTTTGTGAATCTTTTTTGGTATATGTATGTATGTATTTAATGAGCGTGAGCTTAGTGCTACATACGTTGTTTACGCACCAAGCATTGGTACAAAAGAAATATTTATATATATTTTTCACATATTTTATCTTTAAAATGAACAACTCACTTTTTGAATGTAAGCTGTTTTAAAAATGCAAAAGTAAAACTAAAACATATAGACAAACGTAGGTAGTCAAATGCATACTTATAAACTGGTTTTTGTTAATTGCTGCCTCACACAATTCCGAGGACACCCGCTCCAAGAGAGAGAAAATGCTGTTTTTAGAAATTTTTAGGAAACCATCTATGGCGCCTGATTTAAAAATCGCGTGCCATATCATTTATGCAGTGAGAGTGATGATTTGGTTATCGAATTGTGAAGTTAAAAAATTAATATAAACATATGGACATGCATGTATGTATGTATGTACTTGAGTTCTTAAACTAGACACATATTTATTGGCCCTTTGCTCCCCCGCGGAGCCACAGTATACAATATACATATTTATTTTAGGCTTTATAATTTACTTACATATGCGTAAGTATGTATGAATACATATATCTCCATATGAACTCTGGTTTAATCGTTGTTTTTTTTTTATATATACACACACACACACTTTTTTTAAAATAAAATTAGACTATTTTCCCCCGTTCAAATGTGAAGTAACAAATATTTTTATTTTTTCATTTTAAAATGACAATATGTGTAATTTTTAATACATATGGTACATAGTGAATGCTAAAATCATGTCAAGAATAAACGACCACAATATTTATGAAAAATATTTGATAATTTGATTTTGTTTTTCATATTTTTTTTTTAATATTTTTTTTAAATATTTTTTTCATAAATAATTTTTTTTCTTAAATATTTTTTTATTTAATTTTTTTGCAGTCTGAAAAATTTTCTTATGAATGTTTTATAAAATTTTATTTCCAAAGATTGTTTTTATAGCCGTTTATTAAGAATGTTAATGTTTAATTAATTACCGTATAATGCGCGCTATTGCAGAATAATACTTTCGGATGATCAAACTTGCGAAATTTGAAATTAAATTTCGGATTAAACTTCAATTTTTAATTCCAATGTTAACCTATATCCCAAATATCTTGGATTGAAAATTTAAATTTTTAATGTAATAATAAAAGTTAAAATTTGAAAAATTGCATATTCAAACTTTAGTTCCAAAACATTTTTCAAATTTAAAAATTTAAGTAACAAATAAAAAAATTTTCAAACTAAAACCCTGAATTAAACATTGTGAATCTGAAAATACATTTTTTAAATTTCAAAATTTGAGTAATAATAATTTTTATAAAGAGATAAAAACGAAAGATTTGCATATGTTTTTTTTTTTACAGAAAACAATAATTAGAAGGTATTTAGTGTAAATAAGACAAAAAAATCTAAACTATGTTCATATTTGCTTCACATGTTAGAAAACAAAATACGCAAACTTGAAAAAATGTGAATTCTAAAACAATTTGTTTATAAGAAGATTGAGATTACATTTTTTTTATTTGTCAAACCGGTATTTGGGATTAAAAATTTAATATTGCGCTTAATTAAAATTTTCCGGATTACAAAATGAAAAAAATTTAAATCAAATTTTAGTTATTTTATTTTTAAATGCATTATTTCCAACCCTGCAGGTGACTAAACATATTTCGAAACTTGATTTGTTTTAAATATTGCTTATTATATTATTTAAAATTCTTTTAGCGGATTGAATTAATGTATTGTGTCAATTTATGCGGTTTCATTTATATTTATTATGTAAGAAACTTTGAAAACCAAAATATTATGTTTTCGATTTAAATTTATTTACAAGTAACTTCCCAAACCTTATTAAGCTGGCTTTGTTTATTGGAATTTTTAGTAAAAAAACATTATTTTATTTATTATATTTCTTCTTTAAGTAAAAAATCTAATTCAAAATATTATTTATTTTAATTTTTAAACAAAATTGAACAAAAAAATTAAATTCAAAATTTTACTTATCATATTTTTTATGAACAAAAAATACCAAACTTACAAATTGAGTGTAAACAAAAAATGTGTTGTTGAATAGTCAACAAGTACCTTGAATCTATGATTTGACATTGATTTATTTGCAATTGGTAATAAAGGTTTCACTATAGTGATCGCATTTGTTGAATAACTAAATTATGAAAACAAAAAACACATTCGACCTTGCAAAGTTTACAACCTAAACAATTATTAACAGTGAAATAATTGCTAGCAAAGCCCTAGTTCTTACAAAAAAATTTGTATTTGTATATCAATATTGAATTGTTGGCTCCAGGCAAATGTGGTTTCATTGAAATGTTAAAAACTGACGCATACACTTTCATGGGCATTCATAACAAATAATAGAATACATATGTATGTACATATATGTATGTACAAAATTGTTTAATCAACATTATTGTTAAGTAAAATACCTCATTTTAGATTTCATCTCTTATTGCAGTTTAGTGTACATACATACTTATGTAGGTATGTGTGTGTACATGAAACATTTCAGCCGTGTAATAGAAAACTGATAAGCATGAGCAATTAATTTTAGTTGCAATCTTATTTTTCGCATCTAATTTCACCTTTAAATGTTGAGAAATGCGCAACAACGATTGACACTTAATTTTATAAACAAAAAATTATATGTATATGTATACTTTATATTTATGTAAGTACGTCTCACTGTTAAGGCAGATTTCAGTTTTACTAATCGAGTCAAACGAGTGCGTAGTCGAAAACTCAGAAACATAAACCAAATTTATATACAATTCTTTAACAGTCATATAATTTATTAAGCAACAACAAAGTTTTAGTTATAGTTACATGAAATATTGTTGCTGAAATTCGTTAATATCATATTACACAAATTGTATATTATATTTAGTTTTAATTTGAATTTGAAAGAATTAACGAAGGAACACATTTTATGTGAGCAACCATCATAACATACACATACATACAAATGTATGTATGTATATATGTTTGTTATACGATTGAAGGCCAATGCCTGCGAGTACGTACGTAGTTAGATTTGAAAGATGTTTTTTTTATTTGGTCAGCTACTTTAATCTTAAAGTACCTGATTATAACTTTTAAAAACCATTTTTAACACTACTAAAGAACAATATATGACAACTGTTGTCAAATAAACACAAATAATTTATGGTTGTTTGATTTCCTTATGCTATGTGGTTATGGTAATTTTCTAACGTCGAGTGGATGAGAAGAATTTATAAATGTAAATAGAAAAAAAAAGAAATAATGTTTGCAGAATGTGGATGAACTAGACTTGAGCTCAACTAAAGTTACAGATGGACGTGTCAGAAGCTTTACAAAAATCGATAAAAGTACATAAATTTGTTGAAGCATAAAATGAATTGTTAACAATTTCTTTTTAATGTAATTAATTTTATTAATATACAAAAACAAGAACAAGTCTTACTCGGGTTAGGAACAGAGCTTAATTGTTACAAATAAACTAAGCATTTTATTATCATTCTATACCAATAAATGTGTATGTAACTCGTTCTTCAATAGGGCGCTACAAAAGCAGGCCAATGGGGACAGCAAAGGACGTCATATTTTTTCCCGCTTTTTTTGACATTTCTCTTCAGGAAGGTTTGCCATTTTATTATGGAAAGATATACGATCCAACAACGAGCCGATATTATTAAAATTTACTACCGAAATTCGGAATCAGTGGCCCCAACTTTAAGAGCGCTACGGAAGACTTATGGTTGTCATAATCGTCCAGTCAGATCAACAGTTGCGCGTCTAGTGGAAAAATTTGAATCCACAGGCACAGTACGGAATTTTCCCGTGCCAGTGAGACAAATAAATGCTTGTAGTGTCGAGAATATTGCTAGCTAGCGCATCAAATGAGGAAGACCCAAATTAATCTCTCACACGTCGTTCTCAAGCGTTAGGCATTTCTGTGACGACGTTTGCGAAAAGATCTTGGCCTACATGCTTACAAGATCAAATTGACATAAGAACTGAAACCGCTTCAGCAGAATCGTCGTAAAAATCGTAACATGTTTTCGTTTATTGGCATCACATATATCGGACCACTTTAAGAAGAAGCTGCCATGTAAACTGACCAATCATAATCTAGTTATAGTATTTTATATACCAAGATCGCTTCAGGAAATTTGGGGGAGATTTTTTTCGAACATAACATAGAGTTCGGATCGTACTACTATAGCATACAGCTACCTTTTAAACTGGCCGAAATCAAGATAAAGATCTTTTTATACCTTGTAGTATATAAGAAATGTACCTGTGAAGGGTATTTAAGCTTCAGTGCAACCGAAGTTAACGTTTTTTGTTGTTACTTTTTTAATTTAACGACAAGCATTACTATTCGAATGAACAGCGTTTTTTTATAAAATAGTAAAATGCGCCATCGAAAAGACTGCGGAAACAAAAGTAAGGAGACTTTTTAGTTCCTAAAACTAAAAATGTTTATTTTACCAAAAGAATTACGCTCGATGACTTGGCAAGTCAGAATATGTTAGTAAAGATATTTAAATATAAGAAGCTGTTGCACTACTATTTTCATGAGCACAACTGTATGTACATATATAAATGTATACGCATATATACTTTATGATGTAGAAACAGAAACTTCAATTCAATGCACGTAACTGTTAATAGAATTTATAAACATATTTATGTCATAGAACACGCAAATGAAATTCAAAGTAAAAGCATACATATGTATGTATACGAGTATATGCACACACATACTTACATATGTACATTTATTGGCTCCCTGTATACAATGAGACAAATCTACATGAATGAGCGGTTTTGATTGACTCTGTACAAGGAAGTAAAAAAGTTAAATACCAACGTTCTTTGTTAAAAGTATTTCTAATAAAACAAAAGTTTTCAAAACGCATAAACAAAAAATTACATACAAGTATGAGAGCATACAAACGTACGTGTATATGTTTGTATATGAGGGCTCTCTCCGAATACGCAAATGATTTTTTACATATTTTGGGAAATACCTACTTATATTTGTTTGCAGATAACTCCAAATATTTTATTCAGCTAAAGTGCAATTTCTTATATAAATATTTACACATTAGGGTGGATCAAACCAGTTTCATAGCTCGAATTGTTTATACTTTTGATCACGTGATAAGCTGAATTTGAAAAAAAAATCATCGTTACAACAATAAAAGTATAAATCTCGTCAAAGACAACAAAAAAGAGTATAAGGGAATGTTTCATATTTCTAGAATCACTATAATGAGCACTTTTATTTATTTATTTATTTATAAAAATCGATTTTTTTTCTCAATGTACATAATACATATGTATATACATATATAATATATTATATTTAAGAAAGCTCACAGAATATTTCATATCGTTCCGGTGAATATTTTCAAAGTCACACGCAAATTTGAAAAGCCCGTTTAGTGTGCTCGAAAGTACAAGACCAAACTTTAAACGCGTTTTTCTCAGTATAGTTTTTCAAACTCAACATTACTCGAAAATGGCAAAACCGATTAGTCTCAAATTTTAACACGAGCTTCTTAAATCAATTTTTAATAATTAAACGAATATTTTTTTTCATCGCTAAATATTTTTTTATAAACAATTTAAGGCCGTAATTTTGGTCAAAAATCGATTTTTTTTAGAAACCGCCATTTTGTCAAATAATTTTATTTTGCTTATTTCTTTGATTTACTTTACTAGATTTAACATTACTTTAATGAAATCTGTTTAGTTTTTTTAATTTCAGAGGATCCAGTTCAGAGATATAGTGGTCATCGCAAAAGGTCTTTCAGAGAGGGCTAATACTTGTACTAAGTCTTAAAATACAGTTAAGAAATACCATAAAATGTGTACAAATTTTTGGATTAATAAATTTAAAAGTTTTCTCAGAAAAAATTCTGGAAAATTCACTTTTTTCGGCCTTCAAACTGTATATAACCCATTGATTTCAGACTTGAACAAGACTTAAATATAAAAAATAAAAACCACAATGACTAAATGTAGTTGAAAATACTTCAGTTTGAGTTTACTGAGTTAATGCCCAGCGTGCCCACAAACCTAATGTTCATGAGTAAATACATATGTATATACAAACAACTCGTGAACTACAAAATCTGAGAGACTCACTTTGAGCACTGCATCCATAACTGGGCGCTATTTCTCTCTAAAAGCTAGTTTAAATTTAGTTTGTTATTTCGCAGTTTTTGTTGTTGTAATTTTTTTATTGGAAAGCTCCGCTTGTATCAACAACAGTTTGGCACTCTTATTTTTAGTTGGTCGGTGTATTTTGATGTTGGTGAACACGTAAACTTTGTTCGGATCGTGTGATGTGCGAATATTTGTGATTCCATTTAACGGTGGAATATAAGAAATCGCTTACTTACGAAGTAATAAGTTTTAACGACAAAATGTTGCGGTCTGCCTTAGTTTCTGGTCTAACCATTCAGTTATTGGTCTTGGCGGTTTTGGCGCTGGATGTCACACAAGTCGGTTAAATATCAATTTACATATTTATATATATACATATATGTATATATGTGCATAACTAATATGTAATATGTACACATATTTGTTTGTGCAGTTTCCAGATGACAATCAGCATTTCAACCGGACATTGGCGGGTATTATGCGACCCAGAGTGGTGGGCACGACTGGCCACAAAGAAGTTGAGGATTTCATAAAAAGGTGATTGGTAGCTTAACTTTACATTTCTTTTAACTGTGTATTACTTTCAGTGTCTATTTTCGGCATGATGTTTTCAAGATAAATATTATGAATCATGGAACCTTATATTTGTATGATTTTGTTTTTGATGCTCTCATAAGAAGCTGCGACAGTTTTAAAGTTAGTTTGACCCAACGCGTTTTCGTGACACCTTAAAATAATATTATTTGAAAAAAAGTTGTGGTAACAAATCTCTGATAAAATGAGTTATAAAGCTCCCATTCCATGCAGAGACAGAAACAGGTGCCTTCCATGTTGTTGTTGGAGAATGAATGCGGTGATGACAGTCTTTTCCCGAATGAAAGTTTATGTCCGTTCCAGATATGTGGAACTAATTGTTCCACCTATACAATAACATCAAATCGGTTAGGCCTATAGCCCACGACAATCGGATCTAAGTAACAGGGCGAGTTTTTTTCGGTCAAGGACTGTCAACTCGGGAGCATTCTTCAAAATAATTGCAGAAATGTTTCCTCCCTCTACTAAATGTAGAATTGCTGGGACAATATTCTATGAAAAAATTGGTGAAGATATAGCGTCAACTAAAAAAGTTTTCCTTACAAGAATTTTATTTTATTCAATGAGTTTCCAGAGCAGTTATGGACCGATGAACAATATCTTTAGAAATTGTACCGTTGCCTTAAATAATAACCCGCGCCACATTCGGTGAAGATATATTGCGAAATAAAAAATTGATTTTGATTGATCACTTTATATGTCAGCTGTATCCTAAAGTGGTCCAATTACTATAGTTCCGAGGTATGAACAGCTTCTTGGAAAGAAACCGACGAATGCGAAATTTAATCTCAAAAACTGATGGCCTAGTTCGTTCGACAGACGTGCGAACATGACTAAATCGATTCAGTTCGTGACGCTGATCGTTTATACATATGTATATGTACTTTATAGGGACTGCGACGTTTTCTTCTGGCTGGCAAACTTAAAAAAAATAAAAATAATATACCCTGTACTGGATATTAATTACTCTATATAACGAATGTTTTCGAACCTTACAATTAATTCGGTTTATTTCGGTTCCGTCCGAACAAATCGCTTTCTTACATGCCATTTTATTACTTTTTTATTACATTTCTACAGGGAACTAAAGACACTCGGATTCAGCACAGAAGTTGACCAATTTTCCGAAAGGGTCCCCATTCTCGGAAATGTTACTTTCACAAACATTATTGGCGTCTTAAATCCCAACGCTCGCGATTTTTTGGCGCTGGCTTGCCATTATGACAGCAAATATTTTCAAGATGATCCCGGTTTCGTAGCAGCTATAGATTCAGCAGTGCCTTGTGCCACTATGTTGAATACTGCTAAGACATTATCATCGTACCTTTTGGGCAATTTCAAAGATCGCAGCGATATTGGGTTAATGGTGATATACACATTTTAACGTTTAACAATTATAATAAACATACCAACATATTCTAGTTAATATTTTTCGATGGTGAGGAAGCTATAAAGGATTGGTCGGATACCGATTCGATATATGGATCGCGTCACTTGGCAACGAAATTGTCAAATACACGTACCTCAGGGGGTCTAGGGCGCAGCATAGATCGAATTGTGAGTAGTTGATAACTAGTACTACTTAAATGTCGAACTTATTCATTTACTTTTGTATTCTAGGAAGTCTTGGTGCTACTCGACTTGATTGGCGCTGCCAATCCAAAATTCTACAGTTTTTATCCAAATACTTATGGCTTACATCATAGCTTATCGGAAATTGAACTGTCTTTGTCAGCAGGCAAGAAACTTGAGGGAAAGAATCTGATGTTTATGAGACGCCCATCAACCGGGTTTATCGATGACGATCACAGGCCATTTTTACAACAAAGTACGTTGAGATTTTTTTATTCTCATTTTCTGCACTTACTTTGTTTATATACTTATTAGTAACGGCTTTTGTTCGTTTTCTATTTTTTGTATTTATTACAGATGTGCCGGTTTTACATCTCATAACAACACCGTTTCCACCACAGTGGCACACACCGAACGATAATGCGGCAAATTTGCATTGGCCATCGATTCGTAATTTTAATAAAATTTTCCGTGCTTTTGTCTATGAATATTTAAAACGTCATAAGGAACAAGTGAACTTGCGAGCCGCGTTCCGTTAAATGTTTTATTTTATTTTTTCAATAATAAAAATTAGTTCCAAAGTAACGAAAATATCTTTCTTTTTTTTGTTTGATTATTTAATTTTCACAGTGAAACAGCTTTCCATCAATAAAACAACAGATTTTTTCATTAACGATATGACCGATATACATACATGTATTATGAGTATATAAAAGGTTTCTGTTCTAAAATATTTTGTTTCTGTTATTAATTTATCGTATTCTGTTTCTGTTTTCATTTCAGTTATACATCGTTTCAATAATGCTCAAATTTATATGTAAACGCATGAGTTAAGGCAGTTTTATAAATAATGATCGCAAAACTTGCAGATTTTTAAATGAAAAAAATAATAATAAATTAAAATTATCAACTGTATTGTTATATAGGGTGCACATGTTTTAGTATTACAGGAAACCCTACAATTTCAAAAAAATGCAACTTTGTATTAACAAGGTGCTTACACTACTGATTAGTGACACATTTAAATTGAGAACCATATATTTTAACTATAATATCTAGTTAAATTTTAGGTAAATAGGTATTCAAATGAATTAATTAATGCAGTATATAAAAGTATAGTATTTATTTATTTTTTTTTTTTTGAAATATCCTAGTTATAAATATACAAATTTAGAAGAATTTAACTTCATATGGCGAACAATTAATGAACGCCAGTGTAAGCAGTTGTCAACGTTTTTATTGATGACGTCATGGCGTACTTAGCAACCATTTCCAGTGATTTTATTTTGGTACTGAGTTCATGACTGGTTTTGTTGTGTTATTTTTAGGCATTTTGTGATCGGCGAATTAGCAGAGCAAAATAAAGATTCTTTTGCCATTGAATGTGTGAAAATTCGAGTAGGTCTTTATGACCATTTCTATTAAATTGTAAAAGACTTAATTGTGCCAAACGTATAAATATATGTGAAGAGCTATCAGAGCCAGTTTCGCTATTACATTCTAGAAAATAAATATAAGCTAGGTAAAAGTTGCTACCAGTTGACGTGTATACCAATTTTTTAAGGTTATGGTTGTTTGATAGTCGCGCGGAATTCGACATATCAATGAAAATTTAGAATTTACAAAAAGTGAATTATAATTGTAACAAATTTTATAATTAACGCATTACTTCTGCAAACAATATAAACAGAATTCATGTGAAGAAACCTCCCACAGAGAACCAATGAAGCAATTCTTATATTTTTTTAGCGTTCTTATATTTTTCTTGCGTGTGTTTAAGACCAATCAAAGTTGTATAATTACCCAATGATCTACTAAACTAAAATTCTTATGTGATTTCATTTATTATTTTAATACTTTAATATGTGTTTTATTCATTATTTAGAAAAATTATGTTAGCATTGCTTACGTAAATAGTTATACACTCTAGTTTTTAGATATACAAAATATTTATTACTGTTCATATAGAATATACATTTTTATAAAAAATTACTTACATATTAGGAATAAGATGAATTTGCTATTGGTATTTCTGCTAATATTGGCAGTACGACTTGCATCGGTGTTTATAGTCCAAACGTCCTATGTGCCGGATGAATATTGGCAAAGCTTGGAGGTGGCCCATAAATTAACTTTTGGGTAAGTTAGTTTTAATTTAGAACTAATTAGTAACATTTGAGATTTTCTCAATATTTGCTAATTTAAACAGATATGGATATCTAACGTGGGAATGGGTGCAGGGAATACGCAGCTATGTGTACCCATTATTGATAGCAGGTGTTTACAAATTATTAGCCTTACTTAATTTAGATACGGTGCAGTTATTGGTAAGTATGCTATTATTTTAATGTACCCTTATGCAAAACTAATTCTGCAATAATATTTTATAGGTAATTGTACCCCGCATACTGCAGGCCACATTGTCGGCTTATTCAGACTATAGATTCTTTGTGTGGTCTGGTAAAAAGAAATGGGCGTTGTTTTTAGTCCTTGTGCCGTGGTTTTGGTTCTATATCGGTTCACGAACTTTATCAAATACTCTAGAAACATCACTGACTACCATAGCTTTGAGTTACTTTCCTTGGAGTGGGGAAAATACCACATATTTATGGTTTGCGGCAATTTGTTGTTTCTTAAGGCCTACTTCAGCCATTATTTGGATACCATTATGCATTTATCATTTGCGTAAAAGTCGTTTGTCAGCAAGTGATCTCATCTTCAAACATTTTTTGGTTATTGGGTAAGTGGAGACGAAATAAAAAAGTCATGAATTTGTCATTTTAACCGCTTTAATTTTTTATAGATTGTTAGTTGGTGCAGTTTGTGTGGCAATAGATACTTACTGGCATGGTAGGATTATCATTACACCGTATGAATTCTTCAGATATAACATTCTACATAATATTGGCAGTTTTTATGGTTCACATCCATGGTAGATTAAATTTTTATATATAGTTCTTTTAACTTAAACATAATATTATCAATTTGTTTAAGGTACTGGTACTTCACTGTTGGCTTACCAACGGTTTTGGGCATCAATACAATACCATTTATATTCGGAGTCATTGATACCGTACGCCATAAGAGGAATTATCCTGTACGTAAGCAGCTACTTATTATCATTTTGCTGTCGTTAGTAGTGTTAAGTACCATCGAGCATAAAGAGTTCCGTTTTGTTGCGTCTCTATTGCCTCTATGTCTCTACATAATTGCTGATACATTAACGCGATGGAGTTATAATGCCTCCAGGTAAATTGATTTATTTTTTAAATATTTATTTCGGAGTTATTAAATTATTTTATAGGAGCGTTCTTTGGTTCGCTGCGTTGGTTATAGTTGTTGGCAATGCGCTCCCAGCATGGTACTTAAGTACTGTACATCAGAAAGGACCCATAGATGTTATGACACATGTCCAGCAAATTGCCCGTGATTACAGAGATGAAAACGAACATCGTGCAAGCATACTCTTTTTAATGCCTTGCCATTCTACACCATATTATAGGTTTGCTCAATATACTTTTTTGTAATATTAATTTATTGCTTTGTTTTTATATATTTTTTTCAGCCACGTCCATGAAAACATTACCATGCGGTTTCTAACTTGTGAGCCTAATTTACAAAATACAGCCAATTACGTCGACGAGGCCGACCAATTTTATAGATCACCAGTCCATTGGCTCCACTCACACATACCTTCGTATCCGCGCACTGCTATGCCCTCACATATTGTGCTCTTTGAACCATTAGCACCGGTCATAAATGAATTTCTAATTAACTACAAAATTTTACATCGTGTCTTTAACGCTGAGGTGAACGAGAATATTCAGGCAGAACATTTACTCGATGAATGGTCAAGAGTACTGAAAGACGAAGACGTAAACATTGAATCATTACTTAAAAATGTACGCAATCGCATAGGTAAGAATATATTGGTGTATCAACGCCTTCTCGCGGGAGAAGAAAACACCTTCAATAGAGATGACTTCAAGATTCCGCAAAAATCTCAAGTAAAAGACGATACACCCGTTAACATTAATGAAGAATTGAAGCAGCAACACAATATGTTTAATTAAACAGCTGACACTATGAAAACACTTTAGAAAGTGCAACGTGAAAGTACACAATCGTGGGTGCTTCATTGTTCGGTACATTTAGTGCCAACATAATTTTTGCATATCTATCGATGCAATATAACAATAAATTTCAATGATGATATTAATTTTGTTTCTCAAAGAAACATCTTATATCAGTTAAGTAGTGCAAAAAGCAGATTTGCTCAAATGTTTATATACACACGTATATACATATATTTGTAAGTTTTACTTTGTGTTTATTTATTTTTTTGAATATACTACCAATCTCCTTAAAAAAGAAAAGAAACCGAAAACATGCAGATGCTATAAATGTTTAAAAATCTTGTCAATGAAGTGTACATGAGTACGTCTTTTACAATAATAAGTTTAAACCACCGGTGTATAAATGTATGTACATTTTTGCATGTCCAGAACTGTCATAAGTCTTTTATATTAAAAAAATAGATTAATCTAGGAGTTATTCATAAAACTGGGAAACTAAGCTATGAAAATTTTACAATTAAATAGAGATTCTAGGAATTAATACATTTTTAAATAAAGTTTTACATTATAAAAAAATAGTTATTAATTGTGTATATTTATTTCTAACACATTAACGACTGAAACCGTTTTTTAAACAACTGTAGCACAAGGAGTGTGGATATGGGTGATCTACACCTCCATTTTGTAACTTTCAGTAGGAAATTAAAGATTAATGATCATTATTTATAAATATAGTTGAATATTTGTCATTTTAAACTCCACAATTACAATTTATTTTTATGACACATCGATCATGCGATCATAACTGTAAACTGACAAACTGTCATTTTATGATTATTTCCCTCTGTTTTCCTTACTTATGGCACCTTTTATTTCAGTGATGTAACACTTATCACTCTTCACCTTTACTAAACTTTGAAAAAAAAGTATAGTTGATATTTATTGGTTTGAATTATACACGTAATTAAATTGCATTTATTTAATTTACTCTGAACCCATGTTAATTTACATTTTTTTAAATGCGCACTTAATGCTAAATCATGGCTTTATTTCATTTAGGGGAATAAAAATTCCCTTTTTGGAATTACTGAAAAATAACATCTCTGGCTGCATTTTACTTTACTGCTGTAAGTCGGCACTGATATCACACACGAACGAACGAAAGAAAAATTAATTTGCACAGTCTGATTAATTTTTGCTTTTCTATAGTTTTGAAGGGGTCAACATCTTTATAAAAGATTCGAATTAGGAATGGCTGCTACAGCTAGATCACTACTAAAGCTTCGAGGTAAGAAAATTACTTTTAAAATCGGTATTGCTACAGTGAAAATTATATAACTAGTAACAAATTGTGTGCACCACATATACTTGGACCCAGAAATGGTTTGATAATAATCAAAATCACCGCTATATAAAAAATATAAAATTATTATAGTAAATACTGAAACGTAGTAGGCTATATGGTTCTTCTACTAAACGAATGTAAAATATGTTTACTTGTGACAATGAAGTGGCATTGACCATATATAACAGAAAGGAAAAGTATATTTTTCCATCATTCGGCACTATGCATTAAAATTATACATACATATGTACACACACACATGTAATACCCATGAGTATATAAATTTGTGCGAAAACATCTGTTGGCATACTCTGAATATTTTTTTTTATTTCATAACCTGTTAATACGTGCATATACAAAATATAGAATTATTGATTTAATTTTTTAATTTCAAATAGATAGTATCTCGGTTGGTGTACGTTTTGGCTCGGAATATGCCAAGACGCGTGGCAACTTGCAATTAACCGCTGATTCACGTGTTATATGCCAAGGCTTTACGGGTAAACAAGGTACTTTCCACAGCCAACAAGCTTTGGAATATGGTACCAAACTCGTTGGTGGAATCTCTCCCAAGAAAGGCGGCTCTACACATCTTGGTCTGCCAGTATTTGCTTCGGTAATTAATAGGATTATGTTATATATGACTGATGACTATAATGTTAAAAATTTATTTGTTATAGGTAGCTGAAGCGAAAAAGGCAACCGATCCCCACGCAACTGTTATTTATGTGCCACCACCTGGTGCAGCGGCTGCTATTTTGGAAGCTCTGGAAGCTGAAATTCCATTGATTGTTTGTATCACCGAAGGAGTACCTCAGCATGATATGGTGCGCGTAAAACACGCTCTATTGAGGCAAAATAAATCACGCCTTGTTGGTCCCAATTGCCCCGGTATCATTGCACCTGAAAGAGTAAGTCTTCGATGTAATTAAGGTTTTTGAAAAATGTCCTGTACTATACAATGTATATTTGTATGTATGTACACACATCTAATAATTTAATTAATTATGCAATTACTTAATGTTGCAATAGTTCCTTTGATAAGGCTAGTAGTCATACACATATGTATGTATACATATACGTTAAAGCAAAGGTTCAAAGTGCGCTCAGATTAAACTTTAGGTGTATACATCTACTACAATGAAATCTATTTCATTGGTTGCTTCCATAATAAATCAAAAGGTCAATAGTAGCAACAATTTAACAATTTTTTTTATTAATAAAAAATTAACCGAATTTTGAGTTAGATGCTGATGTAGCCTGTAATTGCCATTATAATTTTTTTTTTGTTATAGTGCAAGATTGGCATTATGCCTGGTCACATCCACAAGCGTGGTAAAATCGGTGTTGTGTCACGCTCAGGTACACTCACTTATGAAGCCGTGAATCAAACTACTGAAGTTGGCCTTGGACAAACATTGTGTGTTGGTATCGGTGGTGATCCGTTCAACGGTACCGACTTCATCGATTGTCTGGAAATATTCTTGAAGGATCCAGACACTAAAGGTATTATTCTAATCGGTGAAATCGGTGGTGTAGCTGAGGAAAAGGCTGCCGAATACCTGACACAATATAACACGGTGAGTTTGAATATTTTTTTACGCCGAAATTTTGCTAACAAATTATTTTTCTTTCTAGGGCATTAAAGCGAAGCCGGTCGTATCGTTTATTGCCGGTCTATCTGCTCCACCCGGTCGTCGTATGGGTCACGCTGGTGCCATAATCTCTGGTGGTAAAGGAGGTGCTGGTGACAAGATTAAAGCTCTCGAACAAGCTGGTGTTATTGTAACCAGAAGCCCGGCACAAATGGGCAAGGAATTGTACAAAGAGATGAAACGTCTGGAGTTAGCCTAGAATTTAATGAAAAGCTAGGAAGCAGCAGCATAAGTGAAACGTTCAACAACCGAAATGTACATTAAGGAGAAGGCACATATTAAAGCGATCAACTAAGTAAAAAGTTAAATGTGGAATATGACAGCTTGTTTGGTGATAAATAAAAGATGATTGAAAGTATATTAATTATACGATTACTAAAGCAAATAAAACAAAAATAACAAAAACACAAAAACGTACAGTGAAACATTTCCATACCTAACTGCCGAGAATAAAATGCGAAAATTATGAACAAAGACATCTTAAACACAGTTGCCACAATAATAAATAGTCAAACTAAATTCATAAAATAGTAAATATTACCACCAAAAAATAATATACTCGGGCTCGGGCCAATATATTGATAATATAAAATGTAAGCATTATTTCTCTGCACTCTCTTAATGTCTTGCATGAACAAGTAAATACACTAAATATGCACTGAGTTAAGAATATACACAGCACTTTACACTTACATTACTTAAGCGATCGTGCAAAATATTTTTGCCTAGTTCAATACTTTTATTTCAAACGTGAGCTGCATGCAATTAAATTTTATATAATAATAATAACAAGACATAGCATCCTATTTGTCAGCTAAAAAGAAACAAAGTTTTTATTAAGCTGCATACAATTAATTGCAATTTGAAGAAACAAGCGCAAATAAGAAAAATTAGTGTGCTATTTAACTATCTACAAACTAAAGTGAATAATGTTATAAATGTGCATATGTATGTATGCACTTTAATAAAGAATCAGAAAAACGAAAAAAGTAATTGTTTTTTTTTTAATATTCTTTTTTTTTATTTTTTAATATCTTTTTTTTTATTTCTTTAATATTTTTATTATGTAACATTAAACGGCACACAGGGTGAGTTATAAATTACATAGTTAGCAAACTTGAAGTAAGTAAGCAAAAATTGCAAGGAGAAATAACTTTCTTATATCCAATAGTTAGAAGTGTTAAAACAAAAGACTTAAGCAACAAACCATATTACAAACCCTATATGTTATAGTGATTCGATCTGAACAATGTTTTCGGAGTTGATAGTCTGCGGTCGGATAAAAATCCGGGTGTGTTCAAGTTACGTAGTGTCCTATCCTGGAACGTCATTTTGATCAGTCAGAAAATATGACAGCTACATGCTATAGTGGTCCGATCTTAGCAATTTGTTCAGAGATTATTATACCATTGCCTTGGACAATAATCTATGCCAAATTTCGTTAAGATATCTTATCAAAGTATAATTGTCCGATATCGGTGAATTTGACAATTGAGCAGCTTCTTGAAGAGAAAAAGGCGTGTACGAAATTTCAGATCGATATCAAGAAACTGAGGGGCTCGACGGGCATGGCTAAATCGACTCGGCTCGTCATGCTAACAATTTATATTTATACTTTATATGGTCTCCGACGTTGCACTTATTAATATACCCTTTTCACCATATGAAAATTGTATATGCGAATATTAGCTTTACATAAGCTTCAAAGCTTTAAGCAGTGTCTATGAATTTATTTTCAACTAAGCTTAAACTTTCTGAAGCTTTTTTTATCAATAGTTGTACCTGGAACAAAGAATGAGCTATCCATACAATTTATTTATAAAAGAGATGTTCGTTAATTAGCAGCACCATTATCTACAAAGGTATATCTCAGGCCAAGCAAAGCTTTAAGAAACGCTCTAATCACGTTTCTGCTTGAATTAAATCACAGTACGCCACATTCGATCAACATTATGCACATACACTCACACACATAGATGGTTATAAGTGTGGTGTATGATGCTTTAAAATGCTCGATTTGAATATCAGTTGGCCTCTCAGTGCTCAATAGGCCAAATGAGTTGATATAAACGTGTTTTGAGCTTGGCCCAAAGTAAGAGACACAGTTGAGTACGATTGCAAGTACACATACACACATACACCAGTATATACCGACGGCTGTGCCCAACATCTGAGCCAAGTTAGCCGAATAGTGCTTGGTTAGTTGTGTTACGATCGACGTTGGGCGCTGTTATACTCTGAAATGACCGACGGATGTGGAAAGACGCACGATCGACTTATTTTCAATATATATATATAATTTAAAAATATATTAAAAATTGGAATAAAGTTACAATTGTGATATAATACTTTAAAAACAAATCTAATTAATCGAGCAGAGTTGAAAATGCAAAGAATATATATATAAATATAATTTGAAGCCGCGTTAAACTCTCCGCGAATTATTCACGACAAATAGGTAAATGACAAGTTGTTAAAGTGACGTAGAGTACAAATACTTATCTACATAAATACATAATATGTACATATGTGTAGTCAGAAGTGATGTGATCGTGAGCTTAAGTGAATTGCACCCACCACATCAGAAATCAAATACTAGCAGATTTATAATTCTACCAAATAAGTACTTGTGTTGGTGTTATTTCATGTATCAAATAGCTCTTAAAAAATGCAAATGTACATATGTATATATGAATATGCCTTTAAAGCACTTTTATGCAGATACTCAAACAACATATTTAAATATGTACATACATATATATATTTGTATATACATATGTACATAAATATATACATACATAGTATATGCATGTGTTTACTTATTAGGCATATTTTATGCATACATACATATTAAGACTTTTTGTATAAAAATTGAAATTATTCTTTCTTACTTATTTAAATTGAGTATTTGTTTGAATATGCATCACAAAAAAGTTGTGTTTGTAAGCAGTGATATAAGTAAAGTCTACGCCGGCGCAGCAGTAATCGTTATTGCCGACCACGATCGGAAAATCGTACGTATGGCATGTATGTACATATGTATATACATATGCATGCTTGTATGTATGTATGCATATTTGATCTTCGCGTATAAATTACGTGAGCGTTTGATATGTGACGTGCAAAATAGGTATTCAGCTATTTTCATATGTATGTATGTATGTACATACCGTAAATATATTTACTATTGTTCTTTTTATTTGGTATGAGTACCCGTAATACTCGTAATATTATAAAAGCGAAACAGCTGTAAGGTCGTAAAAAGACAGTAGAGATGGGCTTGGCAGCGTAATGATAATTCGTTAAATAATACATACAAGTTTTCGCATTTAATTAATTATTTAAACGAAAAGCAATTAATTATTTGCGTACAGTAAGTACTTACATGACGAAGCAGAAAATGAGGCTTTTCGTACTGAGAGATTTTAAGTGATTTTCATTTATGATTTTCCAAAATTTTATTAAAAAAAAATGTATTTTGGACTTTTAATATTAAAATATGGTAGTTTAATTGCTATTTGGAATTTAAAACATACAAATGTTTGGATGAGTGATAACCTCACTTAAGGGGCTACATGGGTTTCCTCGGGTAAAAATAAATAATGATCCCTCGGAAAAATGATGCGCCCGCGTTGGCAGAATAACTCCTTTCAGGGACATCTAAAAGGAAAATATACGAGTTATAATTAAAACCTTGGACGAAGGAAAAAAAACTGAAAATTGGATTGTTGGCAGAAATTTTTACAAAAAAATGAAATTTTCAGTGAAAATTTCGCGACATTCTTTTTTCAAATAATTGTAATCGAAAAAAATCCTTCGTC
This sequence comes from Bactrocera tryoni, assembly GCF_016617805.1. Lineage (NCBI taxonomy): Eukaryota > Metazoa > Arthropoda > Insecta > Diptera > Tephritidae > Bactrocera > Bactrocera tryoni. The sequence continues at coordinate 25,770,194 of NC_052503.1, read as the reverse complement.
CAAGTCTTTAAGAATTTTATCTCAAAGACCTGCGTAAAATTGCAGGAAGATTGGTTGAGTAGTTCTCGAGAAATCTTGCTAACGGTCTTCAAAAACACAGTTTCGAGAAAAACGGGTTTATAGACGGCGCACTTAGCCTAGCTAGCCTCGAGCGCACAAGTTTTCAAGGCTGTATCTCCTACTTGAAAATTTAGGAAAATATTCTAGAGGTGTTGTAAAATTTAATAAGACAATAAAAAATTTTATTTTTTGAAACCCGTAATCCCATGTAACCCCTTAAGGCGATATATCCACTTGTCAATTTAAAAATATATCTTTTTTTGCATACACAATGTATTGAATCGTATGCATATATATTTGAAAATATTCTACGAATATTGATCCAGCTTGAACCGATCGACTTGAAATTTTCAAACGACCTTCCCAGATATATTTTTTAGGTAATGATCGCAGGTATAAGATTCTTGACCTACTACCATTTTTAAGCCACTCTGACGTGAAAATTTTTTCATAAAAAATCTTTTTTTTTGGAAGCCGCCATCTTGACAAAAATCAAAATTTGAACTAGTCATTCGATCATTACCTGTGCGGGGTATAATTATTAGATAGTGAAGTCACATTTACTCTAGATGGCAAAACCACATAAGTCCTTCTACTGTGTGATTAACTGCTCCACATTTGAAAATGCGGTATTTGACGGTGTTTACAGTGTTCTAGTATTGTAGTAGAAACGTGTAAGTAGCTGACCTGTCCTTAAATTACATATTTATATCTTAAATCAATGCATTAAATTTTGCTTTCGATTTCCGTCAGTGCAATAACCTGTTGCAATTTTAAAAGCAAATTCATAATGCTAATTTTCACAAGATTCTCTTGAAGTGAACTTTTCATCAGCAAAATTATTCGCCCTAGACCAAAACAGATGAATATCACTTGGTTCGATCTCCGGACTCTAAGGTAGATGCATAAAACTTCCCATCTAAGCACAGTTTCTTTTCTTTTTACTAAAGAGTGATCCATTTCGAGGTTCCTTACAGAAGAAAAAACACAGAAACTTCAAATTTAATGGGGAATGTTTATTATCGTACGAAATAACTTTCTTTGACATTAATTTTTTGAAGATTATCTCTTTCAAATGTCGTTTCGTCTCAGATGGTCCATCCGTTGAGTCCATTTTTCGATGACTCTTTTGAGCATTTCGACTGTTAACTGGCGAATAACAAGCGTGAGGTTTTTGTCCACAGAGATTTTAGACTTTACTTATCTCCTCAGGAAAAAATCTAATCAATGATATCACACGGTCTTGGAGGAGAATTGACCGGCCCAAAACGTGAAATTATTTGATCTCCGAAGTGTTCTCTCAATAAATCCATTAATTGATGCGATTTGTGGGAGATGGCGCCTTATTGTTAAGACCAAATGTCGCAGAGATCAGGAATTTCTATTTAAGGCATCAAATTGTCGGTTATCATGAAGCGATAACGGGCGCCATTGACGGTTACGTTCTCACAGGCATCATTTTCGAGGAAAAATGGACCGATAATTGTGTCTAAGTCACGAGGTGACTTCAGGCCTGCCAGCTAGCTCTATATAAGTGAACCAAGCATCTAGCCTGGCCAGTGCTTTGGTGACTCTCACATCGCGATGTGATGTTATTTGAAAAGCATGATATCACTTCAGGTCAAGCTGGGTGCTTCTCTATATAAGTCAAGCAGGCACTGTGCTTGGCCAGTACTTAGGTGACCCTCACAAAGCGATATGATGTGATTTCAAAGGCATGAAGTGACTTCAAGGGAAGCTGGCTGCCTGTGCCAAAGTGACTTTCATGCCCTGTTGTGATAAGATTTGAAAGTAACAAGGTGACTTGAGGGAAATCTGGCTCTATATAAGTAAAGCAGCTATCGGGCCTAGCCAGTGCTAAGATGCCTCTCAAGCCGCGATGTAATGTGATTTGATAAGAGTGAGGTTACTTCATGGGAAGTGGCTCTATATAAGTAAAGCAGGTACTGTGTTTGACCAGAGCTTAGATGAGTCTCATGCCACGATGTGATTTGATTTGAAAGTCACAAGCTGACTTCAAGAGAAGCTGGCTGCCTACTTTGTGTTGTTTTCTCTGGATGAAATGGCAGCTCTTGAATCTCTTCGGGTTGTTCGTCGCTCCAAATGCGGCAATTTTGCTTGTTTATATACCCATTGAGCCAGAAATGGGCCTCATCGTTGAACAAAATTTAACTCGAACACGTCCGATCTTCTTGAAAATTTCCAAGAGTGATATCGCTTGAGGAGGTCCGCGGCTTCAGTTCTTCGCACAAGCTGTATTTTGCACGCTTTCAATTTAAGATCTCAATGTAAAGTGTGCCAAGTCGTTCCCTAAGTTAGTCCGTGTTGCCGCGAACGGCATCGAATCGACTCTCCACGGTCTTTGTCTGCTATTTCACTGTGAGGTGGACGTGGTCTATTCGGTCGAATATTATCCAATAATGAATGCTGCGTTTCAAGATGGGTGATGGTGTTGCGAATAGTACGATATGTGGGCCGATTATGTTAACCATAAGTTGAGCGAAACGCGAAAAACATATTTTTTACAGAACGTCAATTTTCGTAATAAAGTTAAAGGATTGAGAAAGGTTGTTCAGGCGTAAGTCTTTCCATGATGAATACTGATCAAAAGTGACATGACTGAGATCTGTCAAAACAGGCTCTTGAAAAAATTATCTCTACTTGGGTCACTAGTTAGAACTAATATAACCACTTTCGAAGTTTAATTTTTATGAACAAAAAATTCAAATAATATCCCAATTTATTATATTTTTACAATGTTCACCCAGATTTGAAAAGATACATATAACAGTTTTAACAAATATGCAATTCACTTTAAAACACCCCAAACGAAAATCTAATTTTATTGATTCAACAACTAGTTTTCGCCAATACATTAGGGTGTATATATGTATAACAAATATACCTACATTAGTACAAATCTACCTATATATGTACATACATATGTATAAGAAATCTACAAAATTGGTTTGTTAATTAGAAGAATATATATAATTGCTCGTAATTAAGCGTGCAAAGGTATACATCACTATTTGATGTCATTTGACTATGAGTATGCCTACATATTTACATAAGAATGTATGCGTAAAGTTATTATGTGCATATAGTTGTAAAATAAAAGTGAAAACGGCAAATTAACAAGTTTTACGGCATCATAACACTCAGACTACAGCAATGTTACGCACGTGTAAACAGACACACTAACTATTATATCAGCGGATGTATTTAATTACGAGCTGACTTTTCGCACAAATAAATACCTTTGCAATATACCTGTATATGTATATACTTGTAACAAGTAAGGAAGGTTTGAAGCTGGAAACGAAACAGAAATAGTTTATTCTTCTTACTGTCGTAAATATTTGATGTTAGCCCACGCAAAGTGTAGAGATATATTGTATATTTAAAATGGAACTATAGCAATTATTTGTTGGACTCATTAGTGAATTTTTCTGCTTTTCATTCATTATTTCAGAAAAAATTAGTTTCGAAAGTATTCACTAAGTCAAATATAAAATGTGCTATGGAATCACGGGCAAAAAACATAGGTAGCGACCTTTCAATTGCTCTAAGCATACTAGTAGATTCTCAATGATAAGCAGATATTATAAAATGTGACAAAAAACTACGCGGGAATTGTAAATAAAATACACAATATTTAAATATTCATCCATATTTATTTTGTCAACTTCAAAGTAATCCCCACTAAATGAGAACGATTTTTCCAGTCCTATACTTATCATAAGCATTTTTTGGTATGGCCTTCAAAAAATTTTGTTTTATCTCTTCTATTGACTGAAAACGGGTTTCATTGTGTTGATTGTTGACTTGTTTGCATGTCTCATCGGCAGTTATATAGAAAAAACTCGTTTCGTACCCAAAACATCCAACAAAATCATTCGCAGGAACTCGCTAGAGATGTCGAGCTCTCTTCTCATCTCTCTTACACTTGCCTGACGATTTTCAAGCACCATATCCTTTACTTTTTTTCATCAGTTGAAGAGGTCGTCCAGAACGAGGCATGCTTTCCACGATCCCTCGACCGTTTTTGAAAGCTTTGCAAGACTCATAAGCTTTTGTTTTTGATACGATTGAATCACCGTAAGCCTTTTCTAACATTCGCACCGATTCCGCATACAGAATTTGTTTGGAAATACAAAATTTGAGATGAAATCTTTGTTCTATATTTTTATCCATTGTAAAAATCGAAACGCACTATTGAGGTGTACCGACATAAACAGGCTGCTGTAAACAAACCGGTTAACAGATGATATTTGGCATTGTAATTAAGAACAGTCCCACCAACTTAGGAAACTACATTCTTTTGAAATTTCATTTTCCCGGGGAATTTTATTACAATTTCCGGGTGCTTTTTTGTCACAATATATGCTTTTTGCAGAAAGCAGTAACTGTGATATAAATGGTCAGGACTGACCAAAACTATATATCGTCTTCAAAATACCTGAGCTAATACAAGCATGCCAACGTTTAATTCAATTTTCCATATACTTGTTATATGTCTGGGTTAGGATAACCTTTAGTGCCTTCAGCGAATTTTGGTTTTACCGGTGATGATGCGTTTCATGAAAGCAGGATCCTCAGTTATGTTGTCAAGTCGTTCTTCAGGTCTTTAGTTAAGAGTCTAGCATTGACACGCTTCGTATCCAAGTGGATCCATTAGAGTTGTCGAGATCATCTGCTATCTCTCTGAAGTCTACACGATGATTTTGTCGCACTGCTTCATTAATTTTTTCAATGTCATCGTTATTAACAGAGGTGGACTCGCATGAACTGAGTTTTGAATGACTTCATGACCTTTACTAATAGGTTGCCAAAAAAGTCTTGCGGTATTTTCTCTAATTGGAGCTGAAAGCGCGTAGTTCTAGTTTTATTCGTCGCAACGGGTCATGCTATACCATTTTGGAAAGCTCATTTTACGCGCTAACAAGTATTTGATTGATTGTCGTTTCTTTTAAGTCGTTCGTGAGTTATAGCGTCGCAAAGATGGAGCAAAATAAAGAGAAAACACGGCATATTTTACAGTACTACTACGATAAAGGCAAAAATGCATCTCAAGCCGCCAATAAAATTTGTGCAGTTTATGGATCCGATACAGTTTCCATTTCCACCGCACAACGATGGTTTCAACGTTTTCGTTCTGGTGTAGAGGTGGTCGAAGATGCGCCACGCTCCGGAAGGCCTGTCGTCGAAAATTGCGAAAAAATCGCTGAATTGGTCGAAAGAGACCGGCATAGTAGCAGCCGTAGCATCGGTCAAGAGCTGGGCATGAGTCATTAAAAATTCATTTCAATTTCAATAAAAAAAAAAATTCAATAAAAATACCGCAAGACTTTTTTGACAACCCATTATTTTTTTTGGGCCGCTCAAATAGTTGTGTGTGCCTTTATGACTAATAAAGACTTTCAAAAAGATTTCTACAACGGTATTGTTGCCGTGATTCCATTGGAAACAAGCAAGTTAGCTCGTTTTGCATTTTTTTCATCGTAAAAATCGCCAGGCGGATCAAGATTGATCAGATAGAATAGATCTTTGTCTAAACTACTTGCTTTTAGCTTATTTCGCCGCAATCGGCATAGATGTGGCGAGGGTAAAAATCTTGTCGGTGAAAGGGGATGCTCCCTTTAGAAATATGCATTTCCCCTTTACGTCAGCTTTCGCTAGACCTAGGTTAAAACATTTCGGTAGACAAAACTTCGGTGAACTTTGTAAATTGGTTGGAAGCGATATTTTGTAACTAAATAAGAAATTTTCTGATAGCCTCAAAGTACTTCGATTTTCTAGGGTTCTTTGATTTATATCTAGAAATTGATAAAAATCTTGAAGAAACAGAGTGCACAGCTGTTCAAGTAGGATCCTTCGTGATCTTTGGTGCGACGATCAACGCCATTACCTAACCTAATTAATTCAGAAGCGTGTATATATATCATCATTATAATTTACGCTTTGTATATTTTCTTTTCAGACTATAATATAGTACACTATTTACATAAATACTCATAACACTACCGAATTGGTTACCAATCACCATAACAGCTTTCGAAATAGAAAGTAATGCAGCAGTAATTTACAAAAAATGCCACGAAAACTCTTGAAATTCCTCATAATCTTCGATAATACATCACTCTTGTATTTCCCTGGCCAATTTCTATCCGGTCGCGTACTTATCGAACTACAAGATGACACACCCGCGCTGGGTCTGCACTTTCACGTTGTCGGCGAAGGTGTAGTACGCGCAGGTACCGCACGGCAGGAGCGTACTTATGACAAAGAGAATTATATTGATTTCCGTATGCGACTATTGGGCGATGTGGATCAAGGACCCTCAGTGCTCTCGCCTGGCATACACAGTTTTCCATTTAAATTGGGTCTGCCCGTGGGTTTGCCATCCACGTTTTTAGGACGTTATGGTTGGATACAGTACTATTGCAAGGCGGCTTTGCGTGAACCGAACGGACTGATACACAAAAATCATCAAGTATTCATAGTGATGAATCCGATCGATCTAAATTTGGAGCGTCCGATTCTGTCGGTATGTCATGCAATTGCATACATTTATTATTTAAATACACAAGTATTATATATTTTCATTTCAGCAACCATTTACGTGTGAGATCGAGCACAAACTTGGCGTGGCCTGTGTGGGCGGCGGCAAAGTTGTTGCGCGAGTGGCACTCGATCGTGGCGGCTACGTGCCGGGGGAGAGCATATTGATTACCGCATACATTTCGAATCACAGTAATGTGACGATTAAACGGACAAAGGCCTCACTAACCGAGGTGCGATTGAATATAGTTGTTATAAAGAAATTGTATATAAAATATTTTAATTTATTTCACACAGACCATTGAATACTTGGCACGTGGGAAAGTGGTGCAAACGGAGAAACGCGCATTGGCCACTTTGGCGCGTGGAAAAATTCGTCCAGGCGGTAAGGATGAGTGGCAAAACGATAGTTTGTATGTACCACCGTTGCCGCCGACAAATCTGCATGGCTGCCATTTGATAAAAATCTCCTACGACGTGTTTTTCGTAATCGAGCCGAAATCTTTGGAGAAAGAAATCAAATTACAGCTGCCCATAGTTTTAGCTACATATCCATTTCGCAATAACGGCAATGATGTTTCGAATACTTGGCCAGATTCAGTGTTAAAACCGGACACACATTACCCGTCAACGTTGCCTATCTTTCGTCCGTGGTTGCATGAGAAGCCCGAACCCAATTGAGCATAAGGAAATGAATTCACACTACGCATGTATGTAAGATAGTCGGAGGAAGGATATACATACATACATACAGACATATATTCTTAAGAAACAAGCGAGCAGTGATTACGTTTAAAGAAAATCTTATAAAGAATTCGCGAAGTAAAATTCGTTTATTTTATGTATATTTTAGGGTATCTGTTGCTTCCAAATAGATTTTTTTTGCAAACGCCGCCTAAAATTTCAGTTTTATTTTTTAAAAAACTTATCCAATGAATATACATACATATATTCCCATGAATATATTTAAAAAAGTTTTTTTTGAAATTTTGCATTAAATTAAATTAAAGTAAATTTACGAATTTGAAAAAGTGATATTCTAATAAAAAATTCTGTGATCTTAAAAAAAGTTCTGAATTATTTTATCATAAAACCACTCTTTTAAATGTTATAGGTTATACATCAAGTATAATGAGTCTCAGTAATTCGGTAACTGAGCATTCATATCCCAAAGTACACCATGTCGTATGAGCAACACAGAATTCATAAGACTGACATATGATTTGATGCATAACTTAAACTGCGTGTAAATAACTTTTAATGTATGTTTTTTTTTTGTAAAGAAGAAAAACGTGTTAATGTTATATATATTTATATTATATTATTTAATATTTTTTAAATTTTTTAGGTATATTTGATTTGGAGATAAAAGTTTAATTGCAAAGATCAAAAAATCCCAAAAATATATAGGACAAATAAAATGTTTAGGCACGGCTTAAATCGAAAATAAAGAGCTTGTTTACGTTGGATCCCTTTTTATGGGAAAAATCTGAAACTTCAGGCCGCATCTGCAAAAAAAATCAGCTCAGGAAATATCGGATACCCTAATGTATTTACACACTATTTGTTCATTACTTTCTTGCAAAAGCAATAAGTTTTTTAATACTTACCCCAACTTGTTATGTGCCTAAATAAAATTATTATATTATTTGCGCACACAAATGTATATAAATTTAAAAATTTTAACCTATAATTTGAAAAATTTAATAACTTTTAATTTGATTTTTTATTCGATACTTTCGAATGTACTTCAAAGTCTAGCTTTCCTAACTACATACATATGTTATTTTAATTCTGAATTTCACTTTGGGCATCAAAATTTTAATAAAATAATACTGTATTTGAAAATACACCCAGTGAGATTTGTTTATTTGCCTAAATCGTCTTTATCCTTTAAATTTGTTTATTTTGGATATGAGTCTCGAAGATTTCGCTGACAGCCATAATAATTTAGCTACTACACATTAGTGAGTAAACATATTAATTTTACTTATTTGTATCGTATTTAACATAGTAACTATAAAGTAAGTCAAAAATATATTTTTATGTAAATTTAACTAATTTAAGACGAAGCAATAAATTATCACATATAACTGACTTTTTGGTTTTTCGCATTTACTGTGTTTATTTTTTTGAACACTGTTTGCCGATAAAAATTAAAAAAACATTAACTTGAGATACAAAAAAATGCCCTACAAGCACTGGATTCGGATCGTTCAGTTTGTTTGGCAGCTATATGCTATAGTGGTCCGATATCAGCAATTCCGAAAAATGAGCAGCTTCATGCGGAGAGAAGGACATGTGCAAGATTTCAGATCAATATCTTAAAAACTTAATGACTTTAGGACATGACTCAATCGACTCAGCTCGTGAAAACGATCATTTAGTTATACAATTTATTGGGTCTCCGATATTTCCTTCTGGGTGTTACAAACATCGTGACAAAGTGAATATACCCTGTTTAGGGTATAAAAACCTTTATTTTAATTTTGATCGACCAGATTGAATGGAAGCTTTATGCTATAGTAGTCCTATCTAAATAAGTTGTTCGGAGATTGTAGTGGTGTTGCCTTAAACAATAATCCATGCAAAATTTTGAGAAGGTATCATGTCAAATAAAAAAGTTTTACATACAAGAATCAAGAATCGAGCTGTTTCGACGGATTCGGATCATAGGTAGAGTGAAGTTGATTTCATAGGACAGGCAAAGAGATTATTAGTGTCATGCGTAGACTAACTGTATGCAAGACATAGATATTGTATGTCAGGTTCTATTCTGAATAAGCAGAAGTTTAATCTGATACCCAGACCCAGTTTTTCATACAAGTTGCGCTCTTGTTTCAGGCGGCAAGTCGTGCTCTTGTTATGCAAATGGCGGAGTTTTGACTCCAAGTACGCCATTCACTGGCAGGGGGTCAATGAAGGTACTAATAGCTCTACTGTGAATAGCGTTCAGTGCCTGTCAGAAATTCGTCGTGTCCGAAGTTTGATCAGTATATTGTTCCAGTTCGTTGACGTATTAAGGTATATTCTTAGAAGGCGACACTGTCAAGCATAAGATTACATGTATGATTAACTACATTAAAAGCTTATGACAACTCCAACGCTACGAGTACAGCCCTCTCATAGGGCGGTTTCTGGTTAAGGCCACGAGCTATATGGACGTTTATGAAGCTAAGTACTGTGCGCTTTGCGAAATCTGGTCAGTTGGTTCAGTTTGAGGAAATCTTCTACGGATCATTCTAAACAACTTTGCTTAAGAAAATACGGGTCGAAAATTGATTACGATCCAGCGATTTTTATGACGAGGATTAGCTTTAGGGGTTATTAAAAAGTTCTTAGTCAGTTTTTGAGATATCCGAATGAAATATGATAAATAGACTCTTTTTGATGTTGTACTGATGATTTGTGGGAATCCGTCATAAGGGCAACTATAACATATGTATAATCCACACGTTTGCTTCGTAGTGTTACAAACTTCATGGCAAACATAATATAGTACAGTGATCAGGGTATAAAAGAGGGACTAGACCATTACATGTTTTCAATCTCAATATTTAGTTCGAGTTGTTACCCCATCGTCCAGTTGTTAAAGTGAATCCTTGTATATTTTAAGGGAAAATATAAAAGGCTTGGGTTAGTTACTGTGAAAAAGAGAGCAAGATCGAAAAGAGAGTCATATACTACCAAAAATATATTATGGTTTCCATTTTCCCACATCATTATCGTGCGGTCATACACTAGTTAAGTAAGAAAGTTAAAAAAAGTAAATAAAATTTATCAAATCATATTAAACCGCATAATAATCTGAAAATATAAACGACCGAACGAAGCGAAATTGCTTATCGTTAGGATAATACGTGATTCGCATTGGTAACTCTCATTAAAGGATGATCGTTTTAGGTTTTTAAATTACGTGCTTAACAGTACCGAGAGCTTTCGGCAGCTGAAGTGGTCCAGTATTTCTCTCTCATATAGCTGATTCTGATTTAAAACAGCAGCTATGAGTGTTCAAAATTCCGTTCCCATGATAGTCGAGTCTACGTAACCAGAACGGACCCGGATTTTTTAACCGGTCAAGGCCTGTCAACTTGGCAGAATTCTGCCGCTAAAACAACAACAACAGCAGTGTTCACAATTAATCAAGACCAGACGATAAATGAAGATTTCAATGTTTATCTTTCATGAGAATTGATAAGTTATTCCTTTATTCTTTGATAAAAAAAAACACCAGATTTAATATAAAAATTTGCTAAAGCATATTTTTGAGAAAATTGGTTAATTTCCACTGCACATTGAAGAAAAACTCTCCTAAATCGAAGCGGTTAAATAATAATCCCTGTGTGCTCGGATAACGGCGATGGTTTTTTCCAGTGCGCTGAATTACACATCCTTTAAAAGAATTCAGACGAACGTCAATCTCGCCCTCTTCAAGCTGAAAATTATGATTTAGAAGTATAACAATATTTGGTAACAGTTTCAATAATTATATGTGTACCTCATCGAATCCGTAAATATCCTGGTAGCAGGTATACGAAATACAACGCCGCACACATGATTTCTTCATGACAGCTTCCAAATTTTCACATAGGGTGTTCCGTTCACATGCTGTCTCGAATTCGTGATATAGAATTTCCTATACATGTTATATATTTAAACCAATTTGATAATTTACACAAGAAGTGAACTTAGTAAAATCAATAATCACACATTTTTGCTAGTCTCCTTGTAAGCATACTCAGGAAAGTGAAATGTTGCTGCCTTTGGCAATGTTTGACCAGCAGCACCTTTTTCTTCGTAGAGACTCGATGTAGAAACACCAAAATTCACTACAGTTATTATCAAATTAACCAATATCCGTGTCAACTCCATTGTATATTCGTTTACTGTGCATATAAAAATATGCACATACAAATAAACTTGTAAATATTCGGCGCCTGTCATTTAATAAGGGTTGAATAACCTTTCAAGAACTTCATATACACAAATCTTAAAAAAATTGGTGTCATAGCTTTAAAAATTAATTTTTATTTACCATTATGTATAATAATTATTCAAATAATATATCACTGGCAATAACCCTACAATTACACCCTAAACCTAGTCCTTTAGACTCAAATAAATTCTTCCTTGATACTTGAAGTATTTTTTGATTTTTAAACTCTCATCGGTTTCTCAAAAATATATATGTATTGAATTTTATAATACATATTGTTTATTTTATATATACACGCAGCATCTATGCTTTTTCTTGCAAATATTGTCGCGCCTCTTCAACCTAAAAAAAAGCAATTTATTTATTAAACTATTGTGCAAATGTGTAAATTTTACCGTTTTGAACCACGCGGATCCAGTTTTGAACATCATCCTATGTACAAAGGACATCGTGGATCGCGGAGCTATTCCATGCATATGCAAGTGTTTTACGGTAATGAAAGGCGGTAGGTGAAAACCAAATAAAGCATCTGTTGTGGTGATATTATTCTTTTCAAAAAACGACTTTAGACCTTGTTCCATGCTGTTCACTAAAATTGAACGCAAAAAGTTTGTGTCCAATTATATTTGACTACAATGCACTGTTCAATAAATTCATATCAATAATATAGTCTCCTTGTGGCTTTCCAATATTATGGAAAATCCGGAAATACATGCAAAATGTTTACATTTTTCGAGGATGAACCAAATTTGGCCGTAAGTACTGGAAATTTCCTCTTACCTAATCCTATATCATTCTTTGTCAGTGACTTCAAACTCTCTACGTGCCGCTTTGGAACAGCCAAGTAATGATAAGTTGATGACGGCTTTATGTCTTTGAATATAACAAAATCCTCATTTTCAAAATCAATCACAGTATTTGGTTGTTTTCCCGCAGAAATCTCACAAAATATACAGTGCCCCATATTCGACGAACCAGTTATGATAAATCGTAGAAATGGTAGAAATGCCAGCACACAGAGACCCAGCAAAATGATGTATTTTTTGGCATTCAGTTGTTTTTGAGGCAACATCTGTGGAATATGTCTAAAAAAATTTCTAAAATGATAACAAATGATAAAATTTACACGCAGTGCGCAGGACGATAAATTTAACTACGAAGATCTTGCCTACCTACCAACTGCTTGAAATCTTTTCTGTAAGAAAGTGTCAATTTTTAACAATTTAAAGTAATGTTGCTCACAATAGAAAAATTAATTATGCAAAATAATGAATACATTAAACAAATAGCTTCAACCAAATTGCAAACGTATACATGATTGCTATTTGTTGGTAAGTGGCAAGTTAGTATATTTTGTAGAATCAGCTGTTGTGCTGTCAAATTGATTGTGTCACAACAAAGCAAAGTGTACGATGATCAAGCGGAAGGAGGAGTCAACAAACTATATTAAATAAGTGAATGTGGGGGTGCAAATTTAATTGATAACGAAAAAAGGAAAAGTTAACTTCATTAACTAACTTAAAAGTGGAAGCAAAATTTTGTGTATATTAGTTTGAAAGTGAAATAGCATGAACGAACTGAAAGCACCGTCTCTACAATCGCTCTTGGAGTCGGATCGTGGATCTAGTGACAGTTTGCTTGCCGAATCGCTTCTTGATGTGGACGATGTAAATAAATAGCTAATAATTTATATACGCATATATGCTATATATTTTGCATAATTTTCAGTTGGATGATGTGGAATATTCAATTCCTCCCAGTGGTGAATTGCCGACCTTAGAGTCGGCATTAAGTGAATTTGAAGCTGATTCGGACATAGGTTCGGAATTGGGCGTACCAGCACCAGCACCTACACCAACGCCCTCATTAGCAGAGGAGGGTGGAGTACGCAATGGTGGTGCAGGCGGAGGCGGTTCCATAATGCGTTATGCCATGATGCACGGTGTATCTGCACAAATTGCGTCAGCTGCTGTAAGTATTAGAAATATTTTATGTAGTTTCTTAATTAATTTATCTTTTTTTAATGGAACCTTCAGGATCGGGTAAATGCTGGTTTTGCAACTGCGTGCGCTGTGTCAACCTTAATCGGCATTGGTACCTCACATGGTCACATTCTCAATTTCGACATAACACAGACACTACGTTGGGCACATCAGGACAAACACGGACAAGGTGCTGTATCAGCATTGTCCTATAATCCGGACTGTACACGTCTATTAGCTGGCTATGCGCGTGGACTAGTTGTAATGATTGACACACAATCCGGCGACGTTTTACGCAATCTATTTGACGCGATTACTCCAAATACTGGAGTTCTGCATTTAAAATGGACCTCTAGACCGGCACTTGCGCTGTGCTCCGATTCAGGAGGTTCAGTATGGTCGTTGAGCTTCACAAGAAAGTTGGGCATACGTGGTTGCTCCTCTCGCTGTCTTTTCAGTGGAGCACGTGGAGAAGTTTGTACCATGGAACCATTGTTGATAGATAGTTCGCATGACTTAGATCAATATTGCATTATTGCACTCGCCACTTTATCCAAATACTTTATTGTAACCATACGTCCACGTCTTAAAGTGATTAAGTATCACGCACTTCAGGGGCCAGCTGATTGTTTACCCGTATTGGCATGGCAAATGGTTCTAATACAAGCAGCAGATACTACACGATCTTTTGATCCAGTTCTTGTAGTAGGGCGCGGCAATCAGTTGTTTTTCCATCAACTTTTTATGACAAATGGGCGTATTTCTTTACTGTACTTGCGGCATGTACAAATGCAGACAAATTTATTATCGGTTCATTGGTTGGGCCCAAAGTGTGTCGCATGCATGGATATATCGGAAATACTACATCTAATAGATGTACGTTCCAGCAAAGAACTTGAATGTATTGATATGGCTAATGCAGGATTAGTATATGGTTCAGCGCAATTCAAAGGACTTGCGACCGGCGGTAATGTGTCACCTGCTTTAGCTTTGGCCGGCACACATGCGTGTTACAACTCCCTAATGTCACGAGGCACACAATTGTACATTTTGGGTGCACGATCCTTGCATATGATTGCTGTGCGTACATGGACAGAGCGCATTAGCTACTTGGTAAGAAGAAAATTGTATTTAGAAATATTATAAATTGTATTAAAAGTTCTCCTAATATATGCGATATCTAGGTGAAAAATCAAAGATGGCAAGAAGCATGTGATCTTGCGTTAGATGGTTATCGCGCCACTGCGGAGCGTCCCAGACGTAAAGCACAAGCAAAAGAGCGTATCATAATGCTTTTCAAAGAGTATTTGGCTGCATCGGCTAGAGCGCCTGATTACTGTCTGGGGCCTATTGTGAAGTGTCTGATCACAATAGGTGAACTGGAATTGCTATGGACACAATTGTGGGAGCGCTTACAAAACAAAAGCCTTTATCTACAACATATCACCGAGCACATAGAAAACGATAATATTCATCGTGTCAGCCCAACAATTTCGCAAGCATTAGTAGATCATTGGCTAGAAATATCACCAACAAAATTAGAAGAAATTATACTTAAACTTGACTGGACCTGCCTTGATTTAAATCAAGTGCTGAAGGCAGCCAAACGTTATAAGCTTTATCGCGCACAAATCTACCTCAATACACATGCACTTAACGACTACTCCAGTCCGCTTACGGAATTGATACCTTTAGTAGCGCAAGAACCATCGGGTCTAGGGAACGCGCTACTCGTGTACATATCAAGTTGCCTGGCGGGACGTAGTTATCCAAGTGGTGAAATACCCACCGATTTGGTTCAAAATGTCAAACACGAGGTCCTACGCTGCTTAACTTCGCTACATTCAAATACTAGTGTACCGAATGAACTGCCATATCCTTACTTGCGTGCGCTACTAAAATTCGATACTAGAGAAACCTTAAATGTGATTTCGTTAGCTTTTCAGGAGAAGGAATTTAATGGTGAACTCGGCTTCTCGCATCGCAAACGGATAATAAACATACTTTTAGAAATAATGACACCTGAAAACACAACGGTAAGATAATATTTTATATATTTTTATATCCTGGTAAGTTTGTCACCTAGTTTCTAATACCCAGTAAGAAACGCAGAAGAAACAATAAAATACGCGAACTAGTTCCTCAGTTTTGAGATCTCGATGTAAAATTTTGCACACGTTTGTTTTTCTCCAAAAAGTTGCTTATTTGTCAGAACCGCCGATAACGGTATTTGTAAAGCGTATTTTAGCTTCGGTGCAACCGGAGTTGATGTTTTTTTTCTTGTTTTTTACATATGGAATATAAATATGATAAAATATATTTTGATACGCACTTTTCTACTCTTTTATATTTTTTTAAATAAATAGTGGGCGGAGATCGGTTGCCTTCTGAATTTCATCGCCCAGCAAATATCCCAACAATGTTTAAAACCCGACACTCAGCTGCTGGAGAAAGTGCTCAATCACTTGGCGAAAGAAAAAATAACTAACGAAACTACACGGCAACATTCTGAACGCGAAAGTGCATGGCATGAACTGCTCATCAACAATTGTCTAGACGAAATTAGTACGGATGAGGAACAGTTGCGTCTGGCGAAACGCGCACACTGCTACTATGTGGAAGAATACCTACTGGAGAAGCTGCAGCGTTACGATGATATTGTTGAATGTTATCTAAATAATGATCAGCGTCATGACACCATGTTCAGCTATATGGAGCGGCATGTTCAACAACCAGAGCGTAAAATTTACGAACAAATTGAGAAACACTTCAAACGTATGCTGGAAATAAACGCCAAGGAAACAACGCGTTTAGTAGATTTCCACTTTAGTGCGAAAATTGACAAATTACTCGAAGTGGTGCAAGAAGATGATCAATCATTATTAACTTTTCTAGAGCATTTACATAGACGACGATTTGTTTTAACTGCCGCGCAAAGTGCACAATTGCTAGCACTTTTATGCAAGTTTAAACCAGAAGAAGTCGACGAATTTGTGCGTCAATGCGACGAGTATCGTGTAGATGAGGCGCTAAGCTTAGTCTTAGCGTATAAACTGAACAAATCGGCCATATATCTATATGAAAAGCAAGCCAACTATCACAATGCATTCGAGTTATCCGTAGAATTATTGGCTACATTACATGGAGAAGCGGCCGCTACTTTTGCCCAAGAAATAAGCGATTTGTGTGTACGTGCCACAAATGTGCTTCCAAAAGCGGATTGCGAACAGTTTTGGTTTACGCTCCTACAGCAGATATTGCCACGTGATGACCTCAAATCCAGCACAAAGCATATGTTACATTTGTCGTCACAGTATGTCGACTTACCAAAACTGGTGCAACTTGTGATGAACACCCGTAATGTATCGGGAAATTTCGGTGATATTAAAGACTTACTAATGAGTATGTTGTCACAATCTCGTCTCGAGACAGATACCATGGAGAAAACGCTGCAAGTCAAATGTCAAGATCTAGCAAACGCTTTTGCACGTAAACGTTCCGAGGCTAAGCGCGGTCTGCTAGTGTCGGCAATGCGTTGTGCCATTTGCCAACAACGTTTGTATAACCAAAGTGATATACTTGTCCTAGGCGGCTGTGGACATGCTGTCCATGACCAATGTGCAGCAACATATAATGAAACAGTGCAATCGCGCTTGAATAACGGTGATATTTCGCAAACGACGCAAGCGGAGAAAGATGCATATAATGGTATTCATGTTGCATGTCCGCATTGCTCAGCGGAAATGAGAAACAATTTTTACAATAATATAATTAAACTATCAGAACCTAAGCCTACAGTGTTTGCGCTGTGTGATGCGGCTTTTAATATACAACAAGAACAACAAAATGTAAATCAAATGGGTGTATTGAAATTAAAAGCGCCACCACGAAAGTTTACTTGCAACTAATAATAATAATGAAAGTTAAATATGGCATTTTGCATTCCTTCGTTTAAACATCTCATAAATAACTATGTATTTCATTTGCTATTATTTGTTTTTGTAAAGAAAAATGTGTCATCTATGATTACTGAATCACTTTCAATGCTACAAATTATTGAAAATCAGTCGGGGAAATTTCGCTAAAAAAATTGAAATACTCATAAACTATTGCAAAATATTTTAATTAAACCAAATAAAAATTATCTAACATTTCTATATATCTACATGCCCGAGATTTTGCAGTTACAAACAAAAACGTAAACAACACACAAGCAGATTTTCCATACATAAATTTATACACTGTATTTCAACGAAATAAAAATAAAAATCATTTTAACTAATGATACCAGGTAATTCGCATATATTGATGCTAACATAAACATATGTACCATATATGCAAATTTCGTACATTTTTAAAAGGATATAAAAAATCTAGTATTCGTTTTTAGATTATCTGTTCCTCTTATTTTTTTTAACTTAATTTCATGTACGTTAATTTATGCACAATTTAAACGGCTTATAATATATTTTCGAGACTCAATGAAAGTGATTCAGTGTTTGCAATTGATTTGATTTTTTTAAGAAGAAAAAAATAGTTCCTTCAAGTTAGATAACACAATCATGGCAGTTTGTTATTCAGTTGATCACTTGATCCGCAGCACTCGTTTTTCTTTTGCGCATGATTAAGCCAACAGTATTCCTTGCAATTTACTTACTGCATACTAAAATTTTCTAAATAGCGAAAATCATGTGTTGTTTAAGTCACAAATTTACGAATAAGTTTTTGTTTAAGCTTTAATGTATATGTGTGTATGTACGATAATAATAATAATCGAAATTATTCGAAAAATGCCTGCAATGCATTTGAAGAAAAGTTATATATACAATACTGTAACTTAACTAACAAATAATTAATTAAAACACAAACCGAATGTAGTTAAATATAAATATTTACATAAAATGAACTATTTGTGTTTTAAAATGCGAAAAACAACTATCATTGCGATGATAGTTCTTTGGGATATAAATTGCTATAGTATTGAACAAATTCAGCACATTGCTCCGCTAAAGAAAAAAAAAACAGTTCATTTATTTATAACATTGTTACCAGTATTTAATTTACTCACATTTCAAAAAGTCCATTGTGCCACGTTGGCGCAGATTACGCAATTGGAAGTATTTAAAAACACTATGGAAAACTAAATCATCCTTAGCCTTTTGCGCTGCTTCGAGGAATTTGCGCGCCGATATGCTATCATTGTTCATCGAATTGCGTGCCAATCGTAGGGCATCCACCACTTTACCTTGACCCAAGAGCACCTCGATTATTATCTAATAAGTATACAAAATATATATTTATTAGGGTATAGCTACTGGATAGTATATGTTATATATGTACTTACATCATGCGCTTCGATCTTACTCAACATGTCGAGCGCTATTTGCGAAATAGCCGGATCAACATCGGAATGTGAAAGCAAAAAACACGCGATTGGTTTTGACTCCAACAACAGTGAGTAACTGACTAAATGCCGCAATGTATCAAAGCTGCGATTGCGTATAAGTTCACTTATAATCATCTTGCTAAGATCTTCTTGCGCGGCGATACTATGTTTGTTCAAAGAGTATAAATAGAGAATTAATATCGTTTCGGTATTTGCGCGCTCACTTATAAGCTGGAAGACGTATTGGAACATATCCTGTTGTTCGATGAGCACTTTCGGAGCAGGTGGCAGTTTTATAGTTGTTTTTACATTTGACGGTTGGGCAGTTTGCGTTTGGAGTTCTAATTGCACCCATGAGCTAAGCAAGATATTAATGAGAAAATTTTAATAATTACACCCATTACCCAGTTTATTATTAATACTTACGCATAAACCTTATTGATTTTATTAAAAATGGTCTCCAGCACAGGCAACAGTGTGCCGTTGTATTGTTCGTCTACCATTTGATGCACTATTTTTAAAAGTGCCTGTTTGCCACTTGTACGCTGCAGCAAGAACTCTGTGAGCCGTATGCGGTCAGATATAAGTGTACAAAGTTGTTCTACGTTAAGATTTAAATACCACATACAACCGAGCTTGGCATCAATTACAATATTCGGTTGGAATAGCACCCAATGCATAGAATCTGTAACCAAAACCAATTATTAGAAGCATAAAATACTTATTTATGTAATTATTTAACACATTACACAATTCGCATTGCATTGTTTGTCCGTCCGGCGATAAACTTGGTAATTTCAGCGCAAACGGGCGAATCGATCGTCCTGGCGTAATGGGAGTGTGATATGTGACACCATTTGCTTGCTCACCACTTAAAGCAATATCAAATAAAAGTGAGGTAGCTGAAGCCTGATGGTGTACAACTATTAAGTTATCTACAGTATTGATTGCAAATCGTCCAACATGGCCAAGCCTAAGTACATGACATTTGCGTGGTGCTAAGCCGGGTCCATTAAGTAGGTACACTTCGACTTCCATCATACCTTCCGGGTTTGCTTGTAGCAGGAACACCGCCATTGTGCCGTATACTTGCCCCAGCGTTACTTTACTCTCCTGAACTTCACTATTAGTATTGCCCACTGTAAATTATATATAAATATATAATAACAATCTTAAATTAAAAATTGAATAATACTCACTTTCCAGCTTTGGTAGCTTTGTTATAGACTTTTGTTTGATTAATATTGGTACCAAAGAATTGTTGTCTGTTGAACAAATCAGAGCAATATTAGATACAGTACACCAAGCAAACCATTTGATGCCAATATTCAAAGACTTTACAGCACGCAATTGTCGCTTTTCTGGTATAACGGTGAAGATCTCTATGCTACTATTTGAAATTATTGCAACCTCGCGCGTATGAACCCATACGAAACCATATACGAGTGCTTTAATTTGATGAACAATACTTTCTTGTAGTAACGGCTGCTCTCCTTGGAAGCAAATGAATTCCACAGCATTTTCTCGACGTTGTACTGCCAATATTTTATTGTCTGGCGAAAATTTAATGGAACGAATAGTACCACGATCATTCATACAGAATGATATAACTGAATCCTCTGTTGGGCCCTTAACTATCACACCAGTTGCGCCACCACTACGCACAGCAAAAATCTAAATAAAAAATTACTTAGTATCATTTATCTTACACACTTGTTTTAATACCTGGCAATTGGAGTCATCAAAAAATACATTTGTTAATTGGCTGGCTGCGTCAAATCGTATCGGACATTTGGACAGTTCAATATAATGGAGTGTTTCCATTTTATTAGTTTTTCTCTACTTTTCCTTTTATTTTTAATGAAAAAGTCTTTATTTGCACTTAAAACAGAGGAGTTGCTAAATATGCAATTAAAATAATTCCTTAATCAGCTGTAGTTAATTTGTTTATAAGCCATTTTTCAGAGATGCCATACTGTATTTATATTTTAATTTCTCGATTTCTAAAATTAATTACACCTAATTTTTATTAAAGTGATATGTACTAATTATGTAATACTAATACTTTTTTAAATATTCTAAAATATTGAAAAATGTGTTGATACAATATGTTTTTGGGAAATCAACAAAATTTGAATTTTGTATATTTCCACTTACGTTTTTCTTGCTTAAATATCTATTTACCAACACTGTATTTACAGCTGTTTTATATTGCAATTCTTTTAAAGTATTGCTGGAAAGGATAGGGTAACTCGTTAATCCCATAGGAACTGATAGGATTTTGCAAAACTGTCTTAACACAAACAACTCCCGCACCAACTTAAATTCTGCTATATTACTTAAAAATGATCGGGTACGTATTAAAATATAAATTTTTTCAGATCCCATATTTACGTAATGGGTTTTTACCATTTATGTCCATCGCAATTATCTGAACATTTATAGCTTTCTTGTACGAGCCGGCATTATTGTTGGTGCTGCATATTACTCGAAGAAGCTGGGAGTATGGGGTAGCCCAGAAGAATCGGAAAAGCTATACAATGAATTAAAAGAGAGCATTCGCCCTCACGCAAAAGAGTTGGAAAAGAAATTACCTTTTGAAGTTCCAGCGTTACCAGAAACCGGAGAAGCACGTTTCCTGGCTAAGCATTATTATAACGAAGGAGTTAAAAGCACATTCCACTTTATTGAAATGTTGCCATGTTATACGGGTCAATTGTTGCACAAAGCTAAAGTGGAATTCGAAAAATTCTCTACTCCCCCATCCCCTAGTACTGAAAAGTAAAACTTTATTTTTTTGTATAAAATACTCGATGTTACAATTTCTATTTATAAAAGCTAATGCAAATTAAATAAAATTATGTAAAAACGAATTACCAATTAATTTAAACAAATATTAAGACTTAATTCAACAACGTGTGAGTAATGAAATCTTCACAACAGATTGATCTACATTATACGAAAACTATAAGGATTTGTGTGATATAACCATCCTTATATCTGCAAGTTACATGCGAATATTGCAAAAAAGGCACGCCACGAAACCATGCTCTAATAAAAATTCTCCATTTAAAACACTCGCTTTTTAGTGCTGGAAAAGATTAGAATTATCCAAGAATCTTCTTGTTAAACTATTTAATAATTTAGAAACGCATTAAACATGTAGCGCCAATGGAGGAATGTGCAGCTCGCTACAACAACAATAAATATGTAACGAATGAATAGCATACCAATGCAATTAGCAATGTTTCGGTGGATAATAAACGAT
The DNA here is from genome assembly GCF_016617805.1 of Bactrocera tryoni. Lineage (NCBI taxonomy): Eukaryota > Metazoa > Arthropoda > Insecta > Diptera > Tephritidae > Bactrocera > Bactrocera tryoni. The sequence continues at coordinate 25,747,998 of NC_052503.1, read as the reverse complement.
TTTATTCCATGTTTACAAAATACTAATTTTATTGTGTAACTGCTACCATTTAAGGTTTAGTTTTCAGTTTCCAAATTGCATTTTTACCGCTTCGCAAATGATAATATAATGCGTTTTAATACACACATATATGATGTTCTTAAGTTGCTTAGCTATCGATATACAATCTTAATAATTTTATAAAATAAAAGTCGTGCAGTTTTTTTACTTTACTTTCTTTTTAAAGGTGCAACCTTATATGTACGTTCTGTAAGTAGTTATCATTAACTTCTTATATTTAATTACGACTATCATTGTTCAAAAAGGTCCTTTGCATATCGATAAGTTCGTTCTTGTTGATAATAAGTTTATTATGTTATTTTTTTCAGTTAAAATAGAAATTAACTGCAGTGCAAAATCTAATCGATGGTTTCAATTGTTGCTCCTGCATCGACAAGAATACACACGCACACTAATTCCTAAAACATCCGCTCCTATAAAATATATATATAGCGGAGGTTAATAGAAAATGGCTGTGTTTGTTACTTTTGCTCCATTTTAGTTAACACCTTATTGCTTCTAATATATTGTTGTAACTGCTGCTGTTGGATTCGCTGACTTCATCTCTGTTAGGTTGTGTTTATATTGTTTAAAAGGCAGTAACGGTAGCCACACTTCAGGCCTTTGTTTCCACTGCCGGAGTGGTTTCGACCTTCGATGCCGCCGCATCCGCACCAACTGCGGCGCCGGCACCACCCTTCTTCTTAGCACCACCTTTACCCTTCTTACTGGGTTGCAAAGGTGTAGCGACAAGTTCCTAAAAAAAAAAAAAAAACAAATATACTTAATAAATTTTAATTCACCATCAATAGATTTTAATAATTACTTTCAGTTCTGGCTGAGCTATGCTATGCTCACTGACATACAACTCCTCCGTGAATGGGATACCAGTAACCAAATTGACACCATTGGGCATAAGCAACACAGTATGCTTGAATTGCGCAACATATTCAGCTGTAATATAAAAAAAAAATATGCTTAAAAAATCTGTACAAATTTATGCACAACAATCAAAGAGTGAGGAATAAATTGTATACGTTCTGTAAGATGGCATTTCTATGTAGAGATAATGTCATCCACGAATAGACCGCAATTTGATATATGCAAAAATGTTTGTACTACAGTAAATTAAGGAAGCAATTGTAGCAAACAAATTCTTGCAAAATTAGTGTATAAAAATTTTGAATAAATTATTGCAGTAGTAAATTTTGCTTAAAGCAGGCAATAAGTGCTCTAAGAAAATTTATAACTGTATTTTATCTTGCAAGGTGTCTGGCCGTGAGACGAAATTGAATTTCATTAACGGAATTAATGCTTGCAGAAGATATCACCTGACTGCTACGACAAAAACTCACCTGGTTTTTCGTATAGAACTTGGAAAGGCTCAATCATCTTGTGCGATACGCATTCTACAACACCCATACGCGCTTTTGTTTCTTCATCAAAGTGTCTGATATTGAAAGGCATATTTCCGTATTTTGTTTTGACCTGTAATTGGGCGAATTATTAATATTTTATAAGAAATATTGAATGCGCCAAAAAATTTTACAATTAACAATTACAAAACACATATTTCTATTTACTACATAACTTTATTGTACCTTACCTCTTGCAGCAACGCACGTGATGCCTTTAGCTTCAGCATATAATTTTCATCTGTTTTCTTATATATTGAGACCTTTGTATCCTTCTCGCGACCCTTTAATAGAAAAAAATATTTGTTTAATACAGTTCTTAAAAAAAGACTAATTAGTTTTTGTATAGATGTCCTCAGATCTCATAATCTTACAATCTCTGAGCATCCGTCTACGGTTCAGAACAAGTGTGCCAATTCGGATGAGTAGAACAACTTATGAATTGGAAAATAATCAAAAGAGAATTCAATCGATTACTTTCACATGAACTTTACCGACTGACTTCAAACTCTCAAGCGCTATTTTTTAATCATTGGATATGTGAGACGTGAGATGTGTGATGAATATTTTTCAAACTTACAATGCCTTCGCCGGTGCTCACTATTACGTCGATGGCGTAAACTTCATGCGTCTCGAAAGTACATTTTTCGTGTTCTTTGCGCTGACTTTCATTCGGATTTTGTATGATCGTTTTTTCACCATCAATTTTAAATTGTTTCAACTCATGGCTAAGCATACCTTCAATGGGTTTGCATTTGTATGATTCGCTGACTTGTTGCACGGCGTCGGTGATCGTATAATTCTGCAACAAAATTATTTTTTTTTTTAATTTTTGGAAAATAGTAATGTAAAAATACTTATAGCCAAAAAAACAATTATTATCATTAAAAGCATACACATTTATTCTTGCATTGTTTCAAATGTTGGCAGTGAAAAAAAGAGAAGTGGCAGTAATAGCACAAAATTCTCTTGGTATTACTGTAAATATTTTTTTATGCAAGTGTTGAGACGACCTCTTTCATTGAACATTTAAGAGACAATCCGTTTGCTTGCAAAGTGTTAGTTAATAAAAATACATATTGATGTGCATATATTTATACTGTAATATGTAACAAAAAACTATTGGTGTCGGCAGTCGAAAAAAGAGAGGTTCCAGTATCGCAAACTTCTCATGGTGGACTGTAAATATTTATTTATGCAAGTGTTGAGATGAACTCTTCCATTGAACATTCAAGAGTTAATCCGTTTGCTTGCAAGGTATTAATTATATATATTGGTATGTATATATTTGCACTGTAATATGAACAAATAGCTATTGATGTCGGCAGTCGAAAAAAGAGAAGTTCCAGTATCGCAAACTTCTCATGATGGACTGTAAATATTTATTTATGCAAGTGTTGAGATGAACTCTTCCATTGAACATACAAGAGTTAATCCGTTTGCTTGCAATTTGATATATTTAAGTATATAACTAAAGATTAATTTTAATAATGTTTGACGATAGTTAGGGAGAAATGCATGGTAAGGGCATTGCACCATTGTGGCTCGACAAATTTACTTTTGCAAACAAATGGTCTGATTTTGCCACAAAAGCGAAACTATATTTTTAATTTGTTTGCATATTATATAAAATTTCGTTTCATTCAGATATAAAATAAAAATTGATTAAACTACTTAATACAAGACTGGACCGTATAACACTCACGCTATTTCCAGATTTCAGTAACCGCAGTGCAGCCTGCACTGCCCAATAAGCTGCTAAAACTACGTCAGCTTGGCGTCCAGATACTTTTTTCTCCTTTGAGGCACCAATAACTACTGTGTGTGCTGCTACGGCAATAAAACCATCAATATGTGCGCCAAGATCACTGTAAAAATGTGCAATTGCAAGATTAGTTACTCTCAAGTTTGAAATATCTCGACATATTTGTATTATCTAAAATACCTCTTATAAAAAAATCAAATTAACATATAGTTTACTATTGAATTTCTTTTTTTCTAACATCGCACGTACATTTTAACAACATCTCCTTCCTTAAGAATGTAATCGGCATCATTTTTGGATGGAGAGAAGTGGCAAACGCAGTTATTAACGGATAAACATGTTGGAAATGCAATTCCCTTTTTCAAGTCCTTTTCTTTTTTGTATACCTTAAAAGAAATTAAAAATGTAATTGTATCTGCCATTGCATTTGTACTAATGTTTCTTATAGATATTTTGTTCTCAGATCTCATAATCTTACTATCTTTGAGCATCAATATCTCTCAACTTTAAAATGCGCCAAACCAGTTACCATATGAAATGTCGATAACCAGAAGTAGTAACTCAAATGAACTACTGCAATTTTAATTCAAGTGATATATCTAGCTCTCAAGCGCTGTTTTTAATCATGGAACAGTAAGTTAAAAAAAAAAATTATAAAATGGATAAACTGATAAAATCTTACCTTGCTGGTTTCATCGACAATAAGATTGTCTCCCTTAGTGCAGATATCACGAACAGATGCTTCGACCACACAGAGATCAATAACAGCTTTAAGTGTTTCTGCAAATACAAGGAAATAATTAATATTTTTTTTAAGAACACAACATAATATAAATTGAAAATTGCTCAAATCCCACGTTAAAGGTGTAAATATTAATATACAATGCATTAAAAGACAAACTTAAAACGTGTGCTCTTTACGAGTGTTTTGAAAACAAATGCGTGGCATTTTTACTATTTAACCAGTTGGATTATTTCTCGTTGACATTTAAATACAAGCAAACTAAAAAACCAGTCATATAGAATGGAGTAATAAGTTAGAAATAATCACAAATATTGTTTCCACAATTAATAATGAATTTACCATTATATTTGTAATGTTCACAATTTTTAGAGGTTATGTTCAGTGGTAATGCATTACGCGCCGCGTGGCTTGCTTACATACTTCATTGTACATGTCAGCGCTTTAGTTTTATACTTATAATATATATCTTTAGTTTACAATTGTATTGTTAATTGAAAAATAGAAAAACTGACTATATTCTTATAATAGATTTTGCACCAAACACATATTTATTCTATATGTATACTCACTGTTGACTATTTCACCGGCCAATTTGTATTTGGTTACCACCAAATCTTCAGCAATGGTTTTCTCTGGAACCTCTTTCTCAACTTCGGCCATTTTACTCGTTCAATGCAGATGGACAACGAAATTTAACTTTTCAGTCCCTTAATGGAAAAACTAGGCTTAAAACTTTATTTTTCAGTTAGGCAAGCTACGTTTATTAGCTATTAAAACAAATTCCAATTTAAGCGTTCGAATTTGGTTTTTATAGATTTATAATCAAACTTAAAAGTTCCTAAATACTTTTGTTGAAAAACGCGATCCAATCACAAAAGCTTTATTTCACACGTTGCTCTTTTCGCGACGGTGGAATTGTATAAAAAGAAATCAAACGATGTGAACACGAAGCATCGATAGCTGTTACATGGTTGCCATTTCCAATTTATAACGGCGGAATAAACATATTTGGCCCCGAATTGCCTTTATCGATAGCTTAAAATGATAACTTTGGGCATGTTTTTCTGAAACAACCAATCAGATATATATTTTCTTCGCAAACCCCCTCCAAATATGTTCAATGATGTTCTGCATATAGAAAAACTAGAATAAAATCCATGATAATCCATATAGTAAGAGTTTTTCGTAGCTTTATAATACGAAATTGCGAACACGTTACTCGAAATAATTCTATTTCAGTGTATTATTTACAGTTAACTTATAAATTTCGAAGCAATTTGTAACTATTAAATTAAAGTTAGAGCCGAAACTTAAATTAGATTTAAAGCAATTATTTTGCTTAGTTTTTACTAGAACACTCTGTCTTTGCAATCAGCTGATTACATGCGTATGTCAATCAGCTGTTAATTTAACCAAAAGTAAATAGATGAATGGATTTCGGAAAATCTTGTGACGAAAATGTGATAGTTTCGGTATAGAAGTGTTTTTAACATTATTTCTTGATTTACGCAAACAACGGGAACAAGCGCGATGTTTGCCCATATAGCATACAGACGGCCGTTGGTGTTGTTAACCCAAAGATGTTTCCTTAACGTAGCCCCAAACACAAAGAAGTTACCTCAGCTAAGCAGGCAACGACTGACGCCATTTCAGTCTCGTCAGTTCTATCAAAAACGTAGTGAATCTTCTACTGATGCAACCATAACTCAAAATATTTGGAACAAAATTTTCGGAAAATATTTGTTAGCTACAAATATTCTGAGTTCGGGTATTTTAATGGTAATTGGAGATTTGGTTGCACAAGAGATTGAATATCGGCGTCATCACAACGAGTTGGATGAATTCGATATCAAGCAAGAACGCTATGACACAAAGCGAGTTTTTCGTATGTTTGTGGTGGGATGTTTACAAGGGCCATTACACCATTATGTTTACAAGTGGATGGATTATGCGATGCCAGTTCGTAACGTGAAGAACACTCTTTGGAAAATATTAATTGACCAAATATTTATGTCACCAGCTTGCATTTTAATATTTTTTTATTCCGCTTGCTATCTCGAGCAGAGGTCTGTGCAAGACACAAATAAGGAGTTGTGTGATAAATTTCCAATTATTTATTTAATGGATTGGGCTATGTGGCCAGCAGCACAATATATAAACTTTAGATATTTGGATACCAAATATCGGGTTATGTTCGTAAACGTATGCACAGCAGTTTATAATATATTTCTTTCGTATATGAAACATGACTATTAATGTGAACTTTTGCTGTATTGCTTTAATATACGTGTGATATCGTACCTAATAGAAAATTTTGTTTTTAAATAAGCAATTGAGTAAATCGTAACAGGCTATACCAGAAATAAATTTCTGATGGAAATGGCATTGTTGTTATACAACAAAAAATTCAAATCAAATAAACGGTTATTCCACCAGCACGACTTCACGGTGTGGAATATCTTTATCACGCTCAGGATTAATGATATGGATAACTATAACACAATGTAGTTTTAATTTAATTTTTTAGAAATAAAAAAAATTATTTATTATAAAATATTAAATAAATAGCCATTCGTAGAATAAATAGCTATAAGAAGAATCCGCGTTGTGTTTTTTTATATTTATAGTTTATAAATATTATTTTCAACTTGTACTTATTTATTTATGCACAAATAAGCATTAAGCAAAAAATACACATTTGTATGCAAATTATTGGAATCCTACGTCATCAGTGACTGCAACACCGAACATGTTTCGCGCTAACTGCATATGTTCCTGTTGAATAAAATTGGCCATTAATGTTGTAAGTACCTCATTTGCTCTTAAAATCTGCTGCTTTATGATAATTCGGAAATCTTCACGGGCTCCTTTGTCAGCACCACGGGTACCAACGCGACAAACACTTGAGCCGGTTTGCGCAGGCGACAAATCAAACGCAAAGTCTTCATTATGTGCATGCCAAATATGCAAGAATTCTTCGATAAAATCGATTGTTATTATGTAGGTAGTAAATAAGCGATAAGCGAATGCTCTTCGCGATGTTATCAGCGTAAAGATTTGCTCAGCCATTAGCGTCTCACGCGGATATTCAAGTTGTAGTAATACCAATAAGTCACCCAGTATTTGATCAGGACAGTTAGGTTCGTAAAGCTTTCGCTGTAAAATAAAATAAATTTAATTAAAGATATTTCTGTTGTATATTTCTGTTTAATACTCACACTTAGGGTATTAATGATGGCTTTCGTACAGTACTGTATTAATGCTTTCTGTGTCAATGGTATAAATATCATATGGCGGGGCACCTTTAAAGTTAAATGTTCCAAATTATGTCCTTGGGTTGCTGGCAATTCGTCAATAATTTTGACTATGCATTCGAATCCCTGTAGCTGTTTAAAAATGTAATTTAAGATTTAAATTACTGTATTAAAACGTATATATAAGTAGGTCCAAACTACTTACCGTCAAATTTCCTTGTAATAGGTTTAAGCTTAATATTTGCAAATTCTGTACCAAGCTACTAGTTACTATCATCTCAGACATTAATTTCTTTGCCTCTTCCTGGTGGCCGAAGTATATCGCCAAATCAAAGAGAAATCGCGATATCCATGCAGCCAAAGGTAAGGTGAGTAGTAATTTGCTGAAATCACGTTGAAATTGCTCCGTATTTAAAAGTTGCCAACATTGTGCGGCGTGAACAAATGCTTTGGAAATATCTTTGCTTGTTGGTGTGGTTAGTGAGATCTGTGGAGGCTCCATACTTTGTACATCTGGTGCTTCCATTTTCCAGTCAACTGAAATTTATTGACAATATATATCAGTTTATAAAAAATTTATAATTTTTTTTTTTAATTTTACCTGTGAAACCTTCCACCAAAACATGATTAATTCCAGCATCTTCTGATTGTGTATAACAATTCTTGATATAACAATGTAGTGAATAAATAAATAAAGTTGTAGCATAAAAAAGCACTTGGGTACTGCCAGCTGGACTAATTGACACAATTTCTATAAGCTTATCCCAATAAACATTTTGGCCCCAAGTTTTATTGAACGGTAAAAATGTTTCCCAACGTAAAATTTTACCACACAACATCAAAACTTGAAATATCTTTTTCCATATTTCAGTGTTATCACACTTATTCTCATCATCAATTATCTGACGTATATAATATTCCAATGAAATTGTGAATAATCTGCAAACGAGTACAGGAGGCAGCTCTGGTGTTTTGTGGTAAATCAGTGGTAATGCCTCTTCTACAAGCATTTCTTGGTATTTTTGAGGATTTTGTTTCATGCCGTCCGCTATCATTTCTAGTAATCTTGGCTACAATACAAATAATTAGTTATTATTCAAAGTATGTCACTTCTAAACTTACCGAGTGTGTGATGGCAGCTTGTGGGAAACGTTTCAATATGAGTAGCAATAATTTGCATTGATGGATACTGTTTTCGGCATTATTAACTGTAAGCAATAATATTTTATGCTGCACGTCATATGATACATGCTGGAACATTTTCACGTAGAATTCTTGTGCCGGAGTAATTTCATTTTCTGGAGCTCGCAGAGCATTGGTCAGCTCATTTACTTCATTCCACAATTCCGCATTTTGGTTTTGAAAGTTTAACGCTCTACAAATAATTCTATTAAAATGTGCCTTTTAAAATGTCGGTAATATTACTTACATATTGCTAAAGCATTTCGCAGCCTCTTCAAAGTTTTTCGATTCTTTCTCTAGTTTATATGCTTCAAACTGAAATTAGAAATAAATTATAATATACATATATATAGATTATAATATATATGTACATATATTTGTTTTGCGCTTACCAATATTTCAAAGCTGGTGGGATACAATGTTTTTGCTGTTATCAACCAGGCCTTGGCTGATGCACCATCAGTGCTCCGGAGCTTTTGTGCCTGAGACACCAAATAACTTTCTTCAGAAGTAATTGTTTCCATTACTTATTGAAAAATTATAAAAAAAAACTGTTCAAAAAGTCAGGGTTCTAAGAGCAATCTAAGTTTTTTACAAAACCGGCAACCAGGAAGACTCGATTCAACAACAAATTAATTTATATGAAGAATCAAATGATGGAACCGTTTATTTCCTATAATGATGTTATGCTTGTTGGAAGCAAACGATGAACAATTAAATGAAGAAATGTTATAATATTTTACAGATTAGTTACAGCTCTACAAGAATTTTATCTGACTACAAATGGATATAAAAAAATAAAATTCAATGTTTCTCATAAAAAACCAAAACAACCTGAAGTTGGTTGTGCTTACAAATTCAAGTGCATGAAAGTACCCAGCAAGACATGGGAAGCGAAACTCCAAGAAATAATCTCTTAGTGTATTTCTTTTAGCACAGGAAAGTATAAAAGTTAACTGTTATGCTTGCTTAAGTTTTTATTTCTGAGCGTTGGCTGCTTAAAATGCGTGTACTTTCGAAACCGTACGGATTTGCTTCTGTCGCCTTTACAACGATTTCTATAAATTATCGATAAATATACAACTTTTAATAAGTCGATTTTTATCAATTTCACCATAACTGGTTGTGCAAAATGTGTAAACATCCATCTCCAAAAATCACATTATTTAAATTTTTAAATATAATATCATTCAAAGTTTTTTTTATTTTTGCTTCCAGTATGAACGCGAATGGGTTTGAACAATGGGTAAACATTAATAAAATGCATTTTTTCAGAAGAAAAATGTACATACTTAATTTGAATTATTTAGGGAGGCTATATGGAAGCAAAAATCACCAAGCTCGAGGAACAATTTTCCGCTGGTAGCAATCCCTATAGAAAATCTAATTTATTTTCTGGAATATCCATATTTGTTAACGGTTTAACTAATCCTTCAGCTGATGAGTTAAAACGAATCATGATGGTTCATGGAGGGATCTACCATCATTATGAACGTTCACATACTACATATATTATAGCATCTAATTTGCCAGATGTAAAAGTTCGTAATATGAATACCAGTAAAATTATAAGCCCACAATGGGTGGTCGACTCGGTAAAAGAAATGCGCGTATTGGATTATACCCGTTATTTATTGTATACAAATCAAAAAGTATCGCAACCAAGCTTAGTCTTTAAGAATGTTAAAAAGAGTGTTTGTGAGAATGATCAATCAAAAAAAGAAAATCACAACGCTACACAATGTAATAACGCTGTAGTTTCGCCCGATACAAGTACATTGACAGATGTTGATAAAATCAGTGGAAAAGATTTGGCGCGTACTGCTGTGGATCCGAAATTTCTTTCAGAATTTTATAATAATTCGAGATTACATCATATCGCAACACTTGGTGCTGGTTTTAAGCAGTACGTCTCCGATTTGCGTGATCAACATGGCACAAAAGATTTTCCAGCACGAAAGGAACTAAAGGAAAAACTAAATGTTGGTGGAAATCTAAACACTAAAACATCTAAAAAATATGTAATGCATATCGATATGGATTGCTTCTTTGTGTCGGTTGGCCTGCGGAAATATCCCGAATTAAAGGGTCAACCAGTGGCTGTGACACATTCTAAAGGTTTAATGTTCTTTAGTTTTCATCCATAAGTGTTATTAAAACTCTTTATATATCGTACTTTTTGCAGGCGGATCCAGCGCAAATGAAGTGCCCGTTCACCCTAGCGCTGATCGCAAAACTGAAATGGAATTGTTTGCAAAGCGTTTTGAACAACATTTACACAATAATATTTTATCTGAGAAGGTACGTGGAGGTTTCGAAGCTAAAATGTCACTTTCGGAAATTGCTTCTTGTAGCTACGAGGCCCGCGCCAAAGGTATACGCAATGGCATGTTTGTCGGAAAAGCTTTAAATTTATGTCCCGAGTTAAAGACCATACCTTATGATTTCGAAGGCTATCGTGAAGTAGCTTACACCTTATACGATACTATAGCGCAGTACATCTTAAATATTGAGGCTGTAAGTTGTGATGAAATGTTTGTTGATTTAACGGAGGTATTAGACGAGATGCAAGTGGAACCCATGGATTTTGTGCGTGCTGTGCGCGAAGAAGTGCGAGCAAAAACTGGATGTCCATGTTCCGCAGGTGTAGGTGGAAATAAGTCAGTATCAAAGTACTAATTTCTGCCAGTGAGATGTTAATTGGATTTTTTTATTTCGCAGATTGCAAGCACGTATGGCAACAAAACAAGCCAAGCCAGATGGTCAATACTTGTTGCTACCAGAAGTTGCTGAGAAATATATGGCAAATATAAAAATCGAAGAGTTACCCGGTGTGGGAAGTAGCACGGCTTATACTTTGAAAAATAATAATTTAGTAACTTGCGGAGATCTTCAAATGATTTCGTTATTGAAATTGCAAATGCATGTTGGCAAAAAATTTGGAGAGACGCTTTATCAGTTCTGCCGTGGTATCGATAATCGACCGCTGACTTATGGTCAAGTAAGAAATATAGTAATTAAATTGAGTAGAAAAATTAAGTACACATTTCTTTTTAATTTCAGATACGTAAATCTGTTTCAGCCGAAGTAAATTATGGTATACGATTCAAAGAATTTAGTGAATTGGAAACATTTTTGGGGCAATTATGCACTGAAGTGCACACTCGCCTTACCGACTTAAAACGACGCACGAAATGCATTACCCTAAAGGTAATGGTGCGTGCCAAAGATGCGCCCCTTGAGGCAGCCAAGTTTATGGGTCATGGCGTATGTGATCACGTGACAAAATCAGTTTCACTATCAGATTATACAAGCGATGTAGAAGTAATCATACGAACCGTAATTGCTACAATGAAGGCATTAACGATACCACCCAATGAATTGCGTGGCATAGGCATTCAACTTTCTAAACTAAATGATCCTAACGAAGGCAAAGCACATAAGGAGAATGCAATAATGAATATGTTTAGCAAAGTGGTGGAAAAGAAAAAAGGTGAAATGCTGTTTTTTTACATTAATACCAAATTACTAATTTTCAAAACTTTTTCTCAGACAAAATCAGTGAACCGTCCGATAATAATAGTGACTGTATTGTCATAAGCGATAATGCTGGTACCACAAATGCCAATGTGCCAATAATAAGTAAGCCAGCATCAAATGAACACAAATACGAACAAAACAATAAAGATATTGGAAAGCGCACTCGGGGTAAGGCCACTAGTGTTGTCTCGGAGAAGAAATCCAAAAAAACACCTGATATATTGGACTTGATGCAAAAGGCCAAACAAAAGCAACCAGTTGTATCTGTAAGTAACGCTGCGACTATTAATAATTCCATACCGAAGGATATCGATCCAGATGTTTTTGCGGCTCTACCAGCCGACATACGTAATGAAATTTTGCAAGCTCATAATGAAAGTATAAAACAAACAACGAAACCAGTTATGCCAGTTCAACCGCCAACCAATTCGAATTTAAGCATTCTCAACGAAAGTGATTTCCAACCATCAACGTCCAAAGCAGCAGAACACAGAAAACAACGTAAACAGCTGCAGAAATTACAAAAGCAACAAGAAAATCATCCATACGAACATAATTCATCAGATGTGCCGCATGTTGATCCGGAATTTCTAGCGGCGTTGCCACAAGAGTTGCGTATGGAACTTGAGAAGGAATATGCGCAGCTACCGGGAAAAAGCAAGTCACCTGATCTTAAGAAAATACCTAGCACACAGACAGCTGCTAATACTGACGCACAGCGGCCGGAAATACAAATATCTGCCGACAATATTTTCATGCAAGTGAATTGTAAAGAAATGATTTTAGCTTGGTTAAAGAGCGCCGACAAACCAGAAGCATATGATGTTGATTTAATTGCCAAACACGCCGAAGAAATGGTCAGTGCTGATGAAATTGATACACTATACACGCCGCTGATTTATCTCTGCAAGTACGTTTCCATTGCTTATAATTTAATAAGATGTATATATATATATGTATATAAAATATTTATTTCATTTTGAAGGTTAATAAATCACCAGAAGAGTAGTGGTACACCCAGTGATTGCGTGTGGCATAAAGCCTACCTTGACATAATTAAAGTAGTTCAGAAGAGAATGGCCGAAGCTTATAACGGCCGTAGTCTGTTTTTGGGCGCGAAGTTGAAATGTGATAATTGTGATAATTCGTAATTAACATATTTAGAGCTTTCCTACTCTCAAGTATTAAGCACTTCACCACCAACCACTAAGTGGTAAATCTGATGGCTCATTGTGGTAACTGACTTTGTTGGGAGTCGTAAAGTAACGTAAACGGCTACGAATTCGCTGGAGTTTATGGGGTAACTACCTTATCACTTACACAAACATTTGAGTGGCACAAAGCATTCAGTGAATGTTGTAAAGTTATCGAAAACTTGCCTCAGCGAGGTGTCAATCTACCTCTGTTAAACATAAGAAAACATTGCTTGAAAAATGTCATGTTGGAACGTGAGATTGTGAAACAATCTGGCGAACGGTGCTCCAAAAAAGAGTGTATATTTGAAGACGATAACAAAGATTTAAATTAAAATATGTCAGTATGCAGTTTTTTTTTGTCAGCTTGGGACAAATCAGATGGTATTTACAAAATACGTTGAATGAAGTGACCAGCACACAATAATGCGGTGAAATGAAATTGCGCACAACAATGAAAATGGAATTGAAGAATATCCACTGAGTTTATAATTTGCGTTATTGACTTGCTATCATGTTGCGTTTGAAAAAATCTCATTTGTCTTCATATTATCCCTCAACCTTGTACTTATTTATTTTTTTTTTTAATATGTTTCTTTTTATAATGTGATATATTTATCGTTTGACTGTATATATGTAGTATATTATTTAGAAAAACACTGAATTTAATTCATAAAAAGCATTTTCTCATTGTTTTAATAAAAAATCATAGTAAAGAAAAAAATTTATAATCATAAAAGTTGGATTTTTGTTTGTTTGTAATAGTTGATTTTGTAGTTAAATTTGAAATGCTTTCATTAATAGTATGTTTTGTTTTGTTTTTTGTAGTGTAACAGCATACATAAGCAATGATATACGTAAGTGCGCAGCATTGAAGTTGTATTTGAAATTCATTTTCTCTTCCACATGCTTCTTTTAAACTGTTTCTTTTTTAATTGTCTCTAATTACCGTCCATAAAGTGGGAAGCGTAAGGATATTTTTAGGCATATAATAGAACGTTTTGTCATAAAAAATTTGGATTTTATTATTTTACAATTTTCGTGGCCATGGAAGTATATATATTTATATGCGAAGACTGTGTGGCTACTTCAGCATTTCTATAATGAGACATTGATCGTATATCGAGCTGTATATAGAGTGGAATTGTTGTCGACGTTGTTGCGCAGTGTACAATTTATGTGAACGTCCTGTTGTTATTTGCACAACGATATCGATTTAATTTTTTGTACATGTGTTGTAATTTACATGTAAATTCTGAGCTTTTTTATTATATGTAATTACTACATATAGTTACTGAATCTCTGCTCGAATTTTCTTTTGATTTTACTCCACTCGAGAGCATGTTCTGAATCAATACTCGTCTTTTCATTGTATTTTTTTTTTATTTTTTTGTTTTGTATTCTTACTATACCTCAGTTTAATTTCATTTCCATTATATTCTTGTATGTATGTATGTAGCTATGAATGTTGTTGTTGTTTTTGTAGGGCGGGTATGTGGCAGACAAACATTAAAAACGCTATCGCGCACGTCCGTTTTAGCGGCTGAATTCAGGCGCATCGTCCTGGGTGATGTCACCATACTTCCAGATGACCAAATGTGCAGCCAAGGCAGCTTGTTGAGCGGCTCTATACTGCTCCACCAAATCCTTGAGTTTACGTTCGCGACGCTTCTCGGCTAACACATAACCATCGGCTACCAACTGTTTACCAATGTCCACATTGGTGGCTGGATCATGCACCGTTGCTAATGCCGGCCCAGTGGCAGGTTTTAGTTCGACATTCAATTTAACAGTACGATTGAGCACATCCTCGGCAAAGATACGTAAGGCTTCTTCCTTGTCTTCATTGTCGGAGGGAAGTTGTACCAAGGCCAGTGCATACTCCGTTGCGTACGGCCTGTCGCTGGTGAAGCCGGCTGGTAGGGAGGCCAAACGGCTTGTAGGCACAGTCTGAAAATGGTAGAAACTCGTAAGATATTGTATTTAATATATGTATGTCATATTATAGTGAAATTGTTGCGTGATAACCGAGCTTCACTGCACACATAATCTAATCCCCTAACATCTACCGTTGGCGGTTCAACCGTTTCGTTATCTGTGGCGTCACGGCGTTACATAACAAAAATATATTGTTTCTACACCATCAACCACGTCCAGCAATCGGATTGAATGACGCTACAGTCAAAATGACGATAGGGTTTATGCTCACGACAAGCAATGATTAGGCAGTGAACAATGCCGATAAGGCTTGCCCGATTTTCTCGCTATTTTCTCTAGCAAGCTTATGACTCATACGTTACACTTTGAAACGGTAACGGATCTAAGGAGCGTGCAATAATGACAAACAAATATAATGATTGCATAAAAAAGTATATTAACAAATTTTGGATATGCTTACCTCCTTGTTGCCGTAGTCGATGTAAAGCACGGTAGCGTTGTTGCCTTGCAAACGTTCGATCTTGGCACGATACCACTGATTATCGGCAGAAAATTGCGCTGCGCACACATCTCCACGTTTTGGAGTGTAGGCACCCACGATTGGTGGATTGGATTGAAATTCAGCGTGCAATTTGGCCATCATCGCTTCCAATTTGGCACCATTTTCCACGGCTTGTGCAAAGAAAGTCAAATCGGCAGTAATCTCAGTTACAATAACATCTTCATAATGAACTTTGCGTTCTACGGGTACTTTCTCGTCCTTCTCCTCTTCAACGACGACGGGTTTCTCCTCAATTACTTGCTCAACGTAATTGGCCCAGATGTTCTTCTTAGCCGCCTTGGCACGATCTTCGGCATTCTTAAGCTGACGGTAATATTCAGACTTTTCGGCACTGAAGTGCACCTCAGCAAGACCTTCCTCAACCAATGCAACCGACAAGTTCACATTATTGTCCGTCCAAAGCCAACCGATAACGGAAGAGCCGGCTTTATCGGTGGTATCAATATGTACTGATACATCACGTTGAAGAACGCGATCACGTGTGAATGCTAACGCCTCCTCACCATAAGGTTCGCCATCTTGAGCTGGGACATGTGGGGAGCTTAGAGCAGGGCGTGAAGAACGCGGACAAGAAATGCCAGCCAACAGGAATGTTACCAGACAACTATCTTTCGGCACATACAAACGCAGACGTGAACCACTAGCGACGAATTCAACAATAGCTTCGGTACGTAAGGCACGTTGCCAAGAAGGAAGATACTGTACTTTGATACGGGAATGGTCAACTGTCAAATCATTGATACGCAATGGCACATTATCTTTTTTGCCAAACATGCCCTTTTGACCCTTAATAGCTTGACTCTCGGCAGCTAAAAGCTGATCGTACACTGAAGAACGTTGATCATCATCTTGACGATGACGTACGCAGGTTGCTAAACCCTTAGCAACCATAGCTTCAGCAACATTTTGTCCGCCAATATTCACGGTATAACAATATTTCTCTGGGAAATTATCGCGTGCTGGCGAAATGTAATCCAAGTTACATTGCACTTTTTTGTTGATTAACTTTTTACGCAAAAATTCACGAGCTTCGAACATGAATGGAATCTCATAAAGCGGACGGTAGTTCTTACCGCGTAGAGGTACACCAACCTCACCATCAGCGCCGACAACTGAACGTTGGTCACGTGGTGGGCGTATCGAAGAGAAGAACACTTTCTTAACTTGTCCATTTGACAGGCGTACACTAACGGCATCCCCGTTGAAAACTTCTACCACTGTGCCGGTGAAATCCTTCTCCTTAGCATTAACAGTAGGCGCCTTGGATTGATAATCATGCCACAAACGTAAACGCTTTTCTTTAGCAGTTCGCTCGGCAGCACGCAACTTCTCGGCTCCTATTTAAAACAGGATAATATATGTTTTAGGTACACACATGTAAATTTGCATTTATAGATAGATAAACTCGTAATAGTAATTTTACAAATGTACAAATAATAAAACCTTATTCATTCATACATGTGAGTTGAAATTGGAATGTCGACGGGGTGAAATGATCTTTTTGCTTATAAATTTAAACGCATCAAAATCTTGGAGTCCGTCTTTAATTTAGCATCACATTGTGTTAAACAAAAGCAGTTCAATGATATTACAAATTAGTGCTTTAGTAACACAAAATGATGCTTTCGTTGCTAACAATTTGCGAAAATCTATCAATAAACATCAATTTAAATAAATGTATGCTATCAAAACTTACCGCTCTTCATTACGGCCATAGACCAGTCAACACATTTGGCCAAACCTTCGCGCAGCAATGATTCAGCAATGTTGCCCTTTGGGAACAGAATCGTACCAATGAAATTTGAGTTGTTTACAGACTCGAGACGAATTTCTACTTCGCGTTGTAGCAATCGTGATTCTACATAGAAACGGGCTTCATCGGCAAAAGGAATTTTCACGCTTAAGTCTGGTTTGCCATCGGCATCAAGTTTCACACCTGGACAACGGATTCCCGAAATCATCAATGTTATGTATTGGAAATCTGGCAGGAGGAAGGCACGAACCGTCGAACCATCTCGAACATGTTCGATAATCGCTTTGACGGGTTTACCACCATAGTATTCAACGATATGGGCGGGATTCTCTTGAGTCCATTTAATATGGCGAACTTTTTCAACAGGTGGCACATGTGACCATTTACCGCGATTTGCACTTTTGGCTTGATCTTCCAACTCTATAAGTCGTTGCAATTCGCTGGAAGGTCTTCCCTCTCGACGAACAGTTACATATCCCTCACGCACCATGGTTTCAACAACATTTTCACCAGATTCCGCATCCTTGCCCAGCCATACGAAACCATATTCTCTATTAGAATTGGCAGGTTTTTCAAACGAGAACAAAACTTCTTCACCAATGAGTTTCTTTCTTAGAAATTCACGTGAGTCCCAGGCCCATGGTTCATCCTTAGTCTCATCACCTCCTGCACCGGGACGACGTGCTAACTTGGGCGCAAGAACGTAAGAGAATGTAATTTGCTTTTCCGGTGGTGGTGCGCCTTTTAATGCACGAATAACCACAGTGTCTCCCGAAAGTACCTGTTGAGAATAAAAAATTATTTATTATTTATACACATATAACAAGAAGGTTAAATACAAATTGCAGGTATATTGAAATTACTGGTCTTCCTCACTGGTATGTTGTAATTTTTTTAGGCATGTGTTTTAACATGAAATGAGTGAAGTGTGCTGCAAAAAATGAACAGCTTAGGTATTTTCTGCGCCATCTATATTTCATTGTGTGTAAGCAGTGAGGATCGACAGAAGTTTTTTTGATAGAGGAGCACGAAAAAAAATTTGTCAACTTTTTTGCATTTTAAATTTTTTTCTTGATTGTAAACTATAATAATTATAAATAATAATTTATGTTTACGTAGCACAAAAACGAATTATTTGATTCGGTAGTTGTGTAAACCTTTAACACTTGTGCACTTCGGCACATGAAGTAAAAAACAAATACGAGAGTTCACACTTACAATTTGATTAAATATGAAATTGCAATTTCCTTAAGTTAACTAAATTGGTCCTTACAAACATTATTCTAATTACAGACAAAACTTCGTTAATCTTATCTAGTATTGTATGAATGTTTTGAGTTGAACTAAAGTCATGGATATTCATAATTATATAAAATATGTATAAGAACACTTCTTCAATTACCATTAGTTTTTACTCTTTGTATCCGAGGATTTTTATGTTATAATCAAAATAAATAAATAAATATGAATTCTGTAGTGTATATTATTTTGAAATAATACCAATGTCGAACAATATATTCGAATAAAAAGTAATATAAATTTGTAAACTGTAAAAACCGCATAACAAAATGCGATCATTAAATATAGAAATTTAAAAAATGAATATAGATTTGTGGAATAGCCAATCTGTTATCTATTGAAACATTAAAACTCTACAATTGGTTTGGGTTGAAAAGTTATGCTTGTGAAAAGTCCTATAATCTTGGATATTATGTTAAAATATGTATGTGGTAGCAGCATTTTTATCGAAATTGAGGTTATAAACGAACTATGAATTCTGAAAGCGGTGAGCAGGCAAACATCAAAATTTGCTGCTGCGACGATGTTAGGGGCAGCGACGCCAGCTGACGCTGCCAATGATGTGCTTGTTTGGTAAATACAAGTGAGAAATAATGCAATTATTCAACCGGCAAATTAAGTATTGTATGCATATGGATAATAATTAACAATGCATGGCTGTTTCTGAAGCCTTCGACGCAGAATCCTTTGCTGAAGTCATTCAGTATATACGCGTACATATATGAAAATACCAACAGTCTATTTCAAAATCTGCCAAGTTGGCACCTCCATGAAACTTTCATTTCATGTATTGCTGTTTGTACTGCTCACTCACTTTTTAATGTCTATATACATATCGCATTCACACATACATAAAAGCAACTCTGTCGGCGTATTCGTTTGTCGTCAGCACGCTGCCTCAATTTCATTCACTTTTTCTTACCGTCCCTTAAATGAAAATCTTCAAACACCAATATCTTTTAAATTTAATTCAAATTTCCCTGCCTTTCATATGTATATTAAGTAAAAAAAAATAAGATTTTGAAATTATTTTACTGACCTGTTTCACAATACCACGACGTTTTGGTGCCGACGACGCGGAATCACCATCCTTATTTGTCGCCGTGGCTGGACTTGTCGATGCGGGTCCACTCATTTTCTTTAATTTTCAATCACTTTTTAGAGCGGGTGTGTTAGCACTGATAATTTATAGCGAATGCGCTATTTAATAAACTTTTTTCTTGCTTTCTGCAATTAAAATATAATTGAAAACGGGGAAAAATTATTCCTCTGCTTGAACTCGATGTCCACCTATCTGCTTCTGCTTCGTCCGTTCCACGTTTGCACGAGTACGAACACACCACCGCCCGTGAAATTTTGCTTCGGTTTGACAGAAGCTGCAACGAATACGAACAAACGTCAAATATTGAAGAGGTGTCATGTGACGTCATACACCGTAGAGTTGCTTTCATCACAGAAATTAATATAATTTTTTGTATTTTTAATTATCAAGTGGATTGAGTAAAATTTTTCAATTAAGTATATTAACATTTGTAAATTAAATATCGCAAAAATTCTTAAATTTTTAAACTGAAAAAATTCAAAAATAATTTTAAAAATTTTACATTACCTTAAGATTTTATTGGAAATATTCTAACAAATATATTAAAAAAAGGAATTCCAAGAGTCATGAATGAATAAAGATACACGTTTTATTTAAGGCTAAAATTCTTTTAAATTTATGTACGATAATTGAAGAAAACCGGAATGCTTCATTGTGAAATCAATGCAAACGCAATAATTTTAAGAATTTCAAAATGAAGAGGAATGTCAAATTTTTATGGCGAATTGAAGTTAACACGAATGCGAGGGGCGTTATAAGACGCATCTGAACACAGACTTACATATATGCATGTATGTGCATGTGCATTAACGTTTGTGTGTTTTAATATGTGTAGAATTTTTTTGTAAATAAAGAATTTAAAAACTTTCCACTTTTAATTATTTTTATTATTATGTTAAAATATCGTTATTTAAAAGTATGTGTACATCTACTTTTTTGAAAAGACCATGGAAGTGACAACACTACCGATCTTGCCACCGAATTTGAAAGTAGGTGTAGGAATTGAACATTGCTTAAGGAACTTATTTCCTAAACTAATTAAGAGCTCATCTTCCGTCCAATTGCAAGATGTTAAAATAAATAAGCTGTTCTCATCCATAATACTATAAACTGTATTAAGATATGTGTCACGTTTTTCTTTTGGATTGTCTGGACATAAGCTGATGGCATCATAGGTGCCTTTGTCATGAACGATTCCGAAAGTTCCGAGTTGTCGACAGAGTTCCGTATTCAATAAATCTACAACTTGATAACGAATGTTTAACTCCTGATCTTTGGCTATTTGCTTAGCTAATTCAATAGCGCCTTCCGAGTAGTCCACACCAACTAAATTGGAGAAACCTTCACGAGCTAGCTCTATTAAGAACATACCATTGCCACAGCCCATATCCACAATATTTACATCATTACTCAATGTATCTTGCTTCAATATCCAATTTATGATACGAATTTGAGAATCTTCGTCAAACCAAATTGTACCCACGTCTCCATGATTTTTATAATTAGCAATTTCTTGGTCATAGCTGTTATCCCAGTAGTTCTTGGTACCAAGTTCAGATCCTTCTAGCTCTTCCACAGACATTTTATTAAATTAATTTTTGAGTATGTGATTTTATATACATATGCAAAGTTGTAAGTTAAAGTAACTGCTATTATTTTTACAAAATGCAATGTTTATGCCCGTTCACTATATTTATTTACAAATTTATACACTTGCAATTGTATAATGGCCGGTACCCAATAATGTTATTATTCACAATAGCAGGTTTTTATGATTGCGAATTCGTTCTAGAAGAACAAAATTGCAGAATCATAGTTATTTCTTTCAGATTATTGTTATAACATATATAATACAGTAAAACATAATTATTATTTAAAACTTTTAATATGCACATATTTTTCTTACATAAACTTTTGCTGTCGAGTTGACAGTACTAATCGCTTGAAAATTGTATCTGTTTCGAATACGAAGATCCGACTGTTGCTAATTAAAGATTGTATAAATCTAGACTTAAGGTTTAAATATAGATTTATTCAATGGTTGATAGTTCTTGACCTGATAAAGAACCGGGTCCGTCTCGGTCACTTTGACCCGACTGTCGTAGGAATAGATCGGGATATCGTGGCTTGCAACCCACACATGATTTACTTTAAATTATTACATTACGTTATGTTTTATAACATAAAATTTTACTCATATAAATGCATACATTGAAGTTGTGAAAATTTCACGCAAATAAATACATTTCGCACGTTTAAGCTTGGGAATATATTTTCGCATGTATTGTAGTTTTAGCTTCAGTTTAAGTTAATTATTATTTTTGAATGCATCTACCGCGAATTTTGCTAATATACTTTGTACTTTCCGAACATTTCCCAAAAAATGCCAAAATATTTTCTCTGTGCCGTTTTGGCGATATTTGTGGGCAATTAGGAAAATAATAATAATTAGTTGAAACCCAATAAATATTTCTTCTTACTTGTCAATAAAGGGTGCATAATAAACAAAGAAGTTGTAAAAACTAAGTGCGAACCGTTAAATTGAAGAGTATATAAAGGAAATGCCACAACGCCGGATTGGTAATCGTCGAGAAAATAGCAGAGGAGGTGGTGGTGGAGGAAGTGGCGGTATGCGTGATGGTGGGCGTGGCAGAGGTGGAGGTGGCAGAGGACGCGATGATGGTGTACGTTCCGGACGTGTAGAGAAGCGCTATGATGATCGAAGCCGTCGGGGTGGTGGAGGAGGTAATAGCGGCGGTAACAACAACGACTTTGCCGGTAAATTTATTGTACAACTAATTTATATACTTATGTATCTACATGGTGTACCGCAATTAACACTATAGCGACTAATTGAAATAATGTTTTTTAATGTAATTGGTTATTTATCAAAGATCTGTTATTTTTATTTAAGTTTGGGATAAAAAGTTTTTTATGTTACTTACTGTTCACCCAAAATTATAGTAGATTATTAATTTGATTTCTGTTTTCCCTTTTTTTCTTGAAACAACCAGGTTTTGCTTTTAAAATCAAAAAAAAAAAATAGATCAAAATTTAAAATTTCCGTGAAAAAATAATATAAAAATGCATCGACTATTTAAATTTTTGTAGGCTTAAATATTTCAAAACGTATTATTCTTATGAAATATTCTTCTAATAATCCTTATTTTTTTAGGACTACGCACCATAAACTGGTCAGACGTACGCCTGCCGCCTTTCCAGAAAAACTTCTACCAAGAACATCCAAAAACGCGAAATCGCCTACCACAAGACGTAGAAAGATACCGCGCAGCTCACCAAATAACGGTTCGTGGTCCAGCACCCAATCCAATACAATACTTCGACGAAGCCTGCTTCCCCGATTATTGCCTCAACGAGATCAGACGTCAGCGTTATACAGAGCCAACACCTATACAAGCACAATCATGGCCAATCGCAATGAGCGGATGCAATCTCGTCGGCATCGCTAAGACCGGCTCTGGCAAAACCCTTGCTTTCATTCTTCCCGCTATCGTACATATAAATAATCAACCACCATTGCAACGCGGTGACGGGCCCATTGCACTTGTTTTGGCGCCAACGCGTGAGCTGGCCCAACAGATACAAACTGTAGCAAATGATTTTGGCTCGAGCGTTTACGTGCGCAATACATGCATATTTGGTGGTGCACCAAAGGGTAAACAAGCAAATGATTTGGAACGTGGCGTAGAAATAGTAATTGCCACACCGGGACGACTATTAGATTTCTTAGCAACTGGCGTTACAAATTTGCGACGCTGCACTTACTTAGTTTTGGATGAAGCTGATCGTATGCTTGATATGGGTTTTGAGCCGCAAATACGAAAACTTCTCGGACAAATACGACCTGACAGACAAATTTTAATGTGGAGCGCCACTTGGCCAAAAGAGGTCCGACAACTGGCTGAGGACTTTCTCGGTTCGTATATACAGGTATGCATTTTCCGCTTCACATTGCTGTGGAAAATATATTGAGTTATAATCTACCATCCATTTTGTTTTAATTTCATTTATAACTTTACAGGTCAATATTGGTTCATTAGAGTTATCCGCAAATCACAACATACGTCAATATGTCGACGTTTGCAATGAGCATGATAAGGGCACAAAACTAAAGGATTTACTTTCACACATTTATGACCAGTCACATGCGCCGGGTAAAATTATCATATTCGTCGCAACAAAAAAGAAAGTGGACGAGCTGTCACGCTTTATCAATGGTTTTGGTGTACGTGTCGGTTCAATACATGGCGACAAATCACAAGTTGATCGCGATAATGTGTTGGCCGAATTTCGTAGTGGACGCTCGAATATTTTAGTCGCCACCGATGTAGCGGCGCGTGGTTTAGATGTGGATGGCATCAAATATGTCATCAATTTCGACTTTCCACAATCGTCTGAGGACTATATACATCGAATCGGACGTACTGGGCGTAAACATTCCACAGGTACATCGTATGCATTTTTCACACGCAAGAACGCCAAATGTGCGCGCGCTCTAATCGACATACTGCGCGAAGCTAACCAAAATGTAAATCCCGAATTGGAGTATATAGCACGAAGTTCGGGTACTGGTGGTGGGCGCAGTCGTGGTGGTCGTGGTGGAAATGGCAATAGTGGTGGTGGTAATATGACGTCGAGCAGACGAGGTGGCGGTGTTGGTGGTGGCAATAATAGTGCATTCAGCTCTGGTGGTGGTATGAGCGGACATTCTAGTTCTGGCGGTCCTGGCTACGGGAATGGTTATCGTGGTGCTGCTATGGCTGGCAGTCATAGCGGCAATGGTGGTTATGGTGCCAATAGTGGTACTGGTGCAGGTGGTGGTTACTCGAATGGCAATTTATCTGGCGGCGGTTCGAGGTCGCGTAGCTACAATTCCCGTCATTAAAAACAAACATACTGTGTAAAGACAATTGTGTAAAAATGGAGAGAACTTGTCAACTGCAAGAGTTGGTTTTGTTTAACATATACAAAGCATATACAGGGTATAAAATGAATTCGCATTAATTTCGTTTCGATTTTCGAATTTCGCAACGTTTCTTAAGACAAAGAAGAAGTATGAATTTGGCATGAGCGCGCATGTTGAAAATCCATATCACTTGTGCTTGATGTGCGGTGCAACAATCGATGGCAGCATGTTCATTCGCACCACACCAAGTCATAAGTTTACAACAGCTCAATTGTAAGCTGAAATTATTTTCGAATTTAAACACTTTTGGATGGCAGCAACCGAATTTACTATTTTTTGGCATATTTTCGGCATATCTATTTTACTAATGCATCAAACCCTTGGTATTTACGTTGGGGAAAGAAGATAGAGAAGAAAGAAGAGTTATCGCTTTGTATACAGCAAAAAGGAAAGAAGTGCACATATATAAATATGTACATTTTCGTTTTAAATACTTTACATTTAAACATTTGTAATTGAAATGAATGCATGGAAATAAAGCTACAACAGCAAATACTGAAGCAAAAAAAAAGAAAAAAAATAAAGTTTTATTATTTTTATTTCAAAGAAGTTTGTTTTATTCTAATTTGTTGTGCAATACATGTACAATGTTGTATGTATGTATGTATATATTAAGGTATTTTAATTGTAAAAGACATGCATGTCCCTCCGCTGCGCGTTCTGCTCTACAAATTTAGAACTTAATACTTTATTATATTATGTAAAATGTTTGTATGTATATATGTATTTTAAGTATACACTAGTTCGTGTTTTTAAAAATAAATGTTAGAATTATGATATTTTAATTTAAAACCGCGTGCCCTTGTCCATTTAGCACATTTTTGATAATTTTTTTCTCTCTTATATCTCTTCTCATTGAGCCTGCTGTTGTGTTCGGCGTTGTCCTGCAATGAGAAGGAAAAACATACATGAATATAATGTAATTGAGGTACCATAATAATATATATGTATATATTTAAATTATATGTTTATTCTATTCAAACTGGTTTAGATTGATGAAAGAGCAATGAGATCGATGATTAAGCTAGGTAATATTACGCCTAGGGACATAGTGGCAGTGATATTGCGGTGAAGGCTGCTTTAAGACTCAGCTAAGCTGAGAATAATTAGGGTTTCTTGGAAGGGACGTTCTGAAATCTTCCGCTACCTAATCGAAGCTTAGTTGGAAGACGTGATTGGGAATCTTCAGTCGGTAGCAACTAGAGTAACTTGCAAGTGGAGGTGGCTGCCAAAAAGGTAGCAGTAGTTTTACTGCTCCAAAATTCAGCATCCTTTCGTTAGCGAGTTTAAGTTGCAATACCAGGTTTGAGTATGCTCAAGACTAGTCAGGAGTGTCTGACTTCCCTATAATAATCCTATCAATAGCACTAAGCTACTCTGTTATCCGACATATTTAGGCCTAATCACAGCAGATTCGCCTGATACTACAAAGCCAATGAGTTTCTTAGGAAGGTAAATTTTATACGGTGATACACTTCTGGCCCAAAGTGGAGCGCAAGAGATCCTCTGAATTATTAGCTCTTAGCAAGGTACTACTCGCCATCAATGTAGGTGTTCTGACTGGACACTGTCCAATAGGTTCATACCTACATACCTTGTCGACCTCAAATAGCCAAAGTAGTATAGAAGTAAGGGATTCAACAAATCCCACAACAGCCGGTTTTACTCACCGTAATTGACCCGGATTTTATCCGGAAAAGGGTTGTTATTTCGGAGTTCTAACCCGGTTTAGATCGGCAAGTCTTGTCTTAGGGGGATTCAACTGGGGACGTTCATCGTAACTGTCCAGTTTTTGCCGGATTGGGATTGAAAAATCTCGGTAGTCACATTTTCGGGAAACCGCTTGAAGTGGCTAGGATTGATATTAATCACCTTAAAAAATTTGTAGTAGCAATACAAGTTCTAAGATCCAAGGCCATGATCCAAAACTAGTGTTCTGCTTAAACCCACTCTCAATTGCAACGAGTTAAGAAACTGTAAGTAAGCTGGTATTTTCACTTAATCTCTTTCGGTTGACGTATGTATTTCTCTAGTTCTACGGATTCATACTGATTCTTTGTTCAATTGGCTTTTAGTCGTTTAGCAATTTACTACCGGTAGTCGAATTGTAAAGAACTTAGTACAAATTTTTGGCATTACAAAGGATCTTCTTCGAGATTCTTGGTCCGTTCCAGATTCGTGGACCTGAGTTAAGGAAACAGGGGACAACCGAAAAATCAAACATAACCTAATAAATTAGCAAAGAACAATCTCTGAATACTTGTCGACATAGCGACAGCAGATTTTACAAGACAATACAAAACTTATTCCGTTTCGGTTAGGTACGTCCATTATGTTAATATAAATCTAAATTTTTCTATACATTTACCTTTATCCTTATGTTTACGCTCCTTGTTGGACTTATTAGCCATCTTTGCGCCGCCGACATTACATCTCTTGGTGATTTTGCGCATTGCCTCACAGCTTGAATCTGGATTGGTATCAGTGGTGTCAGTTGCAACAGTTGGATTAGTTGTTATGGCCGATTTCAATTTATCTTGTCTCGTCATTTGACCGTTAGTACATTCCGACCAGGCGCCCTTTTCATAACGGCAAGCTGTTGAAGAATGAAATTGTGAAAGATCGTTAAAATGGAATAAAGAAATAGGTTAAAGGAGTGAAAAATGCTTATTACTCAGGAAACATCAAAAAGGTAGTTCGAGAAAGTAGGTACTATGAAGATAAATAAAGATATGAACGAGTATATCATATCATTCACGAATATTTGGGTATAAGAAAGCTCTGGGCAAAAGGGTGCCGCGCGAGGGCTCTTTTGACCAAAAAAAACCAAGAGTTGATTACTCGGAAGCTTTGTTTGACCATTTGAAGGACAAAATCGCCGAAAAAGCGGCCGCCTTTGAAGGAAAAGAAAGTGGTGTTTCACCAAGACAATTCAACGTCAGTCAGCGAAAACGATGACAAAAATCCATGAATTGGGTTTAGAATTGCCCATTGAATTGAGATCTGTCCCTCAGTAATTATTTGATGTTCTCAGAATTCTAAAGAATGCTGAGAGTGTACACGAGGTCGATTCGGCACCGGTCGTAGCAACTCTGACTGACGTAGGGAACAACATGGCGCATTTTACGTCGAAATCTTAAACAGTAAGTGTACAAAATACAGCTTGTGCAAGAACTGTAGCCATCCGACCTTCCCAAGCGACATCGCTTCACTCTTTGGGCTCTTGAAGAGTTCCAAGAAAATGCGACGTTTTCGAGCCAAATTTGGTTCAGCGTTGGGGCCCATTTCTGGCTCAATGCGTATGTAAACAAGCAAAATTGCCGCATTTGGGACGAAGAGCAAAACTTAAGAGATTCAAGAGCTGTCATTTCATCAAGAAAAAGCAACAGTGTGGTGTGGTTTGTGGGCCGGTGGAATCATCGGTCAATAGTTTTTCAAAAATGATGCTGGTGAGAACGTCACCATCAATGGTGACCGTTAACGCGCCATGATAAGCGATTATTTGATGCCTGAAATTGAAGCTTGTGATCTCGGGGACATTTGGTTTTGACAAGACGGCGCCACTCCACACATCGCATCAATCAATGGATTTTGTGAGTACTTCAGTGAGCAGATAGTTTCACGTTTTGCTCGGTCGATTGGCCACCAAGATCGTGCGATATCATACGTTAGACTTTTTTCTGTGGGGATATGTAAAGTCTAAAGTCTATGCGGACAATCCTGTTTCGATTCAGGCCTTTGACCAAAACATCAAGCGTGTCAATCGCCTCGAAATGAATCACCCTTTACAAAAATGGTATTGAAAAGTTGGAGGGTCGCTATAAACAATGTATCATCCTTGAATAAACAGAACGAATTATGTAAAAAAAAATGTGTTTTACTTTGGTAGTCCGGGGACTTTTTAATTGACTTCTTATCTTGTCAAGTAAAAAATTGATTCATACAACGACTTTTTTACGTCGTTTATATGTATGTACATACTTATATAATTAAATAGTTATAACAACAAAATAATGCTCGATCAGACGCTGGCTTTATACTCCCCAACATCCGCTTTAAAGTAAACTTTTCATTCTCAGAATGCTCACAATGCACAGAAACTAACGGAAATGCGCCATATTTTTATACATTTGAAGGGAAAATAAACTGTGCGCTGCTGCAGTTCCACAACCTGCCGCACCATTCCACAAAACGCGAATATGAAGAGCAAAAATTTGGTTTTCTTAAGCTTCCGCTGCGTCAAGCGTCTACTGCAATTGCATAAAATGCGAGAATGCCTTTGTGCAAAGCAGAAAAAAATTCTAAAAAAAAGAGTAAATGAAATACAATTTTACAATTTTAATTGGGGGTAGCCACAAAAAGTGAAAGTCGCATAAACACACACTCACACACATACATATGGCACACATACAACAAACTTTTGTCACCGTTAATATGCAGTGCAGCGTTCTTTACATACAAATTTATATACACACACATACATGCATTCAGACTTTAAGCGTATAAGTGTGTCACCGTGCGCGGTAAAGTGAGCAAAAGCTGTAAAGTGGCAAGTGCAGTGAGGCATTGAGCTACTGCGGTTCCACATACAACTATTGAGGCTATGCGCTGCCATGGCTGCTCCTAACCGTTAGCATAGTCAATTTAATTAGAGCAAGCGCGCGTGCAGACAAACATATTCACACACACACCGATGCATATTCATAGAAATATTAAATGCGTGGAGAAAGAGCTGCAACAAATGCACACTGCAACTGAAACTAGTCGAACTGGTTACATAAATAGCCACTTTGGAACTACATCGCTTTTGAAATGACCGCGGAGTCCTCGGTTATGCTCCCTGTCAGTGTAACGAGTCGTTGGCACAGTTCTGGGTTTTATCAGCGCGAAAATTAATTTTTTAAGGCCTTTTCAGCTCGGTGTAATATAACATAACCTCAAAAAACGATTGGAGAAATTTTGTTGTAGCGTCCGTGGAAACAAATTAACATTTTATACTTAAAACTTAGTGTTTAAACGGATTAGTATAGTCTTTCTATTCTTCTTCTTTACTGGCGTAGAAACCGCTTACGTGGTTAGAGTCGAGTTAACAATAGTGCGCCAGTCGTTTCTTCTTCAATTGGAGATTCCGGGTCCTTCTCCACCTGGTCTTTCCAATGGACTAGAGGTCTTCCACTGCTTCCCGCGGTGAATACTGTATCGAATATTTTCAGAGCTGCAGTGTTTTCGTCCATGCGGACGACTTGATCTAGTCAGCGTTGGTTTTAATTCGGGAAGGGAATAATGAGTGACTTATAGAGTTTTGTTTTTGTTCGTCGAGAGAGGACTTTACTTCTCAGTCGCCTACCTAGTCCGAAGTAGCCCCTGTTGGCAAGAGTTATTCTGCGTTGGATTTCGAGGCTGACGTTGTTGTTGGTATTAATGATGGCTCTAAGGTAGACGAAAATATCTACGATTTCGAAGTTATGGCTGTCAACAGTGACGTGGGATCCTAGTCGTGAATGCGACGACTATTTGTTTGATGACAAAAGATATTTCGTTTTGTCCTCGTTCACCACCAGACCCATTTGCTTCGCTACCTTATCCATTCTAGGGAAGGCAGAACTAATGTTAAGGCCAATGATATCAATATTTCTTTCTTTCTGCCTTCTACCTTCTCTGTTTAATTCTGCAGCTCGAATTATCTTCTCCAAGAGTAGAGTAAAGAAGTCACACAAAAGGGAGTCGCCTTGTCTGAAATCTCGTTTGGTATCAAAAGGCTTGGGAGGTCTTCTTCGATTCTAACGGAGATTTTGGTATTGCTGATTGTCAGTTTACACAGCTGTATTAGTATTAGTTTGCGGGGATACCAAATTGAGACATCGTGACATAAAGGCAGCTCCTTTTCGTGCTGTCAAAAACAGCTTTGAAATCGACGAGAAGGCGGTCCGTGTCGATTCTCTTTTCACGGTTTTTTTCCAAGATTTGGCGCATTGTGAATATCTGGTCAGTAAGGTCCAATCAGTTTGTTGACGGTGGGCTTTAATCTTTCACACAATACGCTCGATAGAACCTTATATGCTATGTTGAATTGGGCACAGCGCACTTAAATTCTAGACGTTAGACATGCTTTCGTCCGGCCATATTCTACAAAGAAGCTGATGCTTGCTCCTTATCAGTTCTTCACCGTCGTGTTTGAAATGCTCGGACGCCAATCCATCGGTCACCGCCGCTTTGTTGTTCTTCAGGCGGGTAATTGCTATTAGGACTTTTTCATGGTCGAGCAATGGACCGTCTCCGGTTCGCCATCTCCTCATGTTATGCCTTCATTGACATTTATTAGACTGAAGAAGTGTTCCCTCTACAATTTTAGAATGCTCTGGGCATTGGTTACTAGATCAACTTTGGGGGTTCTACAAGAGTATGCTCCGGTCTTGAAACCTTCCGTTAGTCGCCGCATCTTTTTGCAGAAATTTCGAGCATTTCCCCTGTCGGCCAGCTTTCCAAACTCTTCATACTCTCGCCTTAGTATAGTGTTTTAAAAAATGGTTCTAACTTTGACAATTTATGCTGGGAGTAAGGAAAAATTAATAAATCGAGACTCTCTCTCTTAGGCTTTATGAAACATATACATATTTGAGTATACAATAAATTTTTTTATTTCATATTTTGTTACAAATTGACGATATAATCCTCGCAATCACCTTCTTCAATAGGATGTCTACTGGCGTCGGCCAAAAGTTTGATCTTGATCGGTGTAGCTGTAGCTGTATGTTAAAGTGCTCCGTTGTGGGCGATTCCAACAACTAAGACATCTGAAAAACTGGGGATCTACATATTTCGCGTATATACAGACAGTCAGACAGACAGATTGATGACATGACTAATCATTTCAGCTAGTCAAGTTGATCACTTATATAATTATACTTGCACTTATAAACTCTATAGAGTTTC
The DNA here is from genome assembly GCF_016617805.1 of Bactrocera tryoni. Classification (NCBI taxonomy): domain Eukaryota; kingdom Metazoa; phylum Arthropoda; class Insecta; order Diptera; family Tephritidae; genus Bactrocera; species Bactrocera tryoni. The sequence goes on along the minus strand of NC_052503.1, from coordinate 25,716,291 downwards.
CGTCGTTTTCTTCTGGGTATTACAAATTGCGCGAGACCCTGTTGGGGGTTAACGTGAAACTGCAGTAGGTTTGACAGACACATTTTTACCTTAAGACAGATTTTTATTTCGATTTTTCTAAAATCAAAGTTTTTACGCCAAAATGGCTCAAAGCCCAACTAGTCCGGCACTACTTCATTCTCCACCGGCATATATACCTGCACAAATGCAACGGAATAAATACGCATAAGTCAAATGCAACCCTGCGTGCATGCAGTAGAAGCTGCGCACAGCACAAAGCATAATTAAAATTCAAGAGAGTGAAAACGCACAAAACAGTCGCTGGAAATCCTGCAAAAAAGGACTTTAAACTGTTTGGCAGCCAACATTCAGCAATCAGCGGTCTCTGACAGTCGGCTTAAAAATGTCAACTGCAATCACATTACATTTATGCGCACACACTAACATAAATACATGCATACGCACACATATATAAAAACGCTTCGTGATTGTGCAGTTTTTTACATTCATGCGTGCCACTCAAGCGCATTTTAATATTTTAATTAGAATTTTCAAATATAAAGCGGGCATAAATATTTGCGCACCCCCATGGCGTATGAGTGACTTTTTTCAGTGTGCTTACCCCAAACATATTACGAAGCAATAAAGGGCATGTGAAAGGCCATTTGCAATAGCCGAAATTGAAATTATTCATAAAGAAATGTATTAATTTTTTTCAAATTCATAGTTGCATTAAAATCGCAAACGTCAACTCTCATAGCAGGCGTGTATTTCATTGCGCTGTTTGTTACTCATACGCCCCCAAAAACCCTGCCTTCAGTGGCTCAGCGGTGCAACTCTAATGCGATTAGTACTTTCAAAAGTTAATAATATTTAAAAAAATGTGTATGCATATAAGCTTTTGGTGTATGGACGGTCTCCTTTGCTTATTATTTGATTTTTTTTTTTATAAGTGAGTTGAATAACGAAGAAGTTTGGAAAACTGTTAACGAATTTTATTAAAAAATGCTATTTTTTTAAATTTGGAAATGAAGCTTATATACAATATGTAATGCATCTTTAGTGTGCTATAAACACTTGAAAAAGTGGATAAATAGTTAAAGAAGAGAGAGAAGGAATTTAAAATAACTGTAGGTGCAATTGTTTATCCTTACGTTATACCTGTACACCTCAACGCAATTTTTTGTTAATTTTTTTTATCGTATTTCATTTAATAAATAACTAAAAAGAATGTAAAAAATCTGTAATTCATTTTGAAAAATATTGGATTCTTCGATCTCTAAGAGGAAAAAAATGTGTCGGGCGGTGAAAAAGATTTATCTAATTAAATTTATCAAAATTCTATATACCAAATAAATTTATTATTACAGTCAAAATGTTAAGTTTTATCAATATGGCAGAAACAGTACATTTTACAGCGTAGATGTACTAGATCTACTTTTGGTAACAATCTCAACAACTACGCGATCGATACACGGTGTGAAAATGTGCGACAAATGTGTGGTTGCATCCTACAAGTTGTTTTCCAAAGTAAACAGGACCTTTTGAATCTAGCGCCACCTATATATCGACTGGTGCGTTAGAATCTGCTATCTTTATCGATGGTCCAATGAAAATTTCATGACTTTCATTTATTGGAAGTGAAATTATTGCTTTTTAAGTGACAGTATGTTTGTGTCATCGGTGCGAAAATGAGCTTCGAACAAAAAGCCAACATAAAAGTTTGTTTTAAAATTGCCAATCAAAATCCGTGATCACCGGAAATTCCATCGAAACTGTGCGTGAATTCATCAAAAATCAGCCGAAATCATCATTGAAATGGAATTGAACATCTCCAAAACATCGATTTATCGCATTTTGACCAAACATTTGGGCTTACGAAAGGTGTGTGCACGGTTTGTTCCGCACAAATTGACTGACGACCGAAAATTGCTCAGAATCCAACATTCGAAGGTCACCGTTAAAGAGGTCAAAAATGACAAAAACTTCCTTTACAATATTGGTACCCAAAAAATCCCGCATGGAGAAGTCAAAAGAGAAAACAATGCTGATTTGTTTTTATGATTCCAAGGGTATTGTCCACAAAGAATTTGATCTACCCGGCGATCTACGTTAATGCGGTATTCTACCTTGCAGTTTTGAAGCGTTTGGTGCGCCGTATTCGACGTGTTCGGCCCGAATATCGCGAATATGAAAGTTGGCGTTCGTTGCACGATAATGCGCCGTCTCATCGATCGACGCTTGTGACCGATTATTTGATCAAAAATAACATTTTAACTATTAACTACTCCCCGTATTAACCTGATATGGCACCGTGCGACTTCTTCCTTTTCGGAAAAATGCATTTGCCCATGAAAGGAAAGCGTTATGCAGACGTAGAGGCCATTCAAAAGGCTTGCACCGGCATACTGGCGGCCATACCGGCCAGCGAACTAAAACACTCGTTCGACATGCTTTTGGACCGTGTAAAAAGCTGTATAGAAGCAGAAGGAGACTATTTTGAATAAAATAAATTGATTTTGCCGAAAAAAAACTATTTGTTCTGCTTTTTTTAAGTCCTGTTTACTTTGGAACGCACCTTGTATATACTTTCAATGCATCGAAATTATGATTTTCATCTGATTTTTTTTACTTTAGTATATGTAAAACAAGCACTTACAAAGATATCGGTATAAAATGCCATCTCATAACCGAAAATTGTTCAAATTGCACAATAACTTTTCAAGCCCCCATATACCGAATATGTGGACTTCAGTGTCAATGTCTGATTATACTGAAATTATCAATCAATGTGTGGGATATATATTATTGAGATTAGTAGATAACATTTTTCTGATAAAAATGTGTTAAACTTTTTCGTGCCTGAATTGGTGTATGTTGATGTGGATGACCTTCGGTTCCAACAAAACAACCACCATACAATCAATTGGATCCACCCAAACTTCGCACTTCAAGTAATTACTCCCAGCAAACCCAGTAAAAATATACTAGAGTCAAATGACTGGTTTATCAATTTCCACTATTGACCATTCACTTCAAAAATAAAAAAACGTTCAACTTAACAAAAATCAACTTCCTATATACATATAAAAATGCAGTTACGTGCTTGCTCCAATGGAAAGTGTTGCAAAAACACTGGAAAAGGTCTCTCTTGCCATGCATTGTGACACGTAGAAAAAATCAGTGTCGTAAAAGCTCTGCCTGAAGACGTGCCACCATTAATAAATTGCAACAAAAGTGGCACGCAACACACCGAAACACTCAAGTGCATGCAATATTCACCTAAACGGTATATATGTATGTACATATGTACATATGTATGGTGCTAGGACTTTGCCGCAAGCTAGTTGGAGCGATAGTGAAGTGTGAAATTCATTTCTGACACTGTTATTTCTTCTGGTCTAAGCATGTAGGCATTTTTTTAGTGTGTAACTTTTGCCAGCAACAATGGCTGTGTTTTGTGTGCGTCTTTTAAGCTTTGGCCAAGCGTATCCTATTTTGCATTTTTTCCATATATTTGACTTCCGAGTAAGTGTTTGTTCTTTACTTCATTTGATTTTTCATTCTTTTGACATTTCAACAACAACTACAAAAGTGTCTTATTGCAATAGAACGATTTATTTGATTTTGGGGGAAAAAAATGTTGTTGTTATAATAAAAACTGAAAGTTCTTGGCTAATGTTTTCTTTTAATCTTAAGTTGAAGATAGGTTAGGTTCAACTGGTAGGCCAAGAAGCCATGTAGGCTGATACAAAGACATAATCCGGACGTGCCAATTAACGACTGGAGACTGTTAAGCGTGGAGAAATCGATCAACGAAGATGGACGCCAAAGCTACATCCTCCAGATCAATAAGGTGGCAGAGGATATTCTGTACGCGAGGTTCGAACAGATGACGTGGGCGTGGAAAGTGTGTTTCTTCGTCTCAAGAAATGCCATTCCGCTGAAGGCAATAAAAACACGTTAGTGATAGGTGAAGTAGAAAAGGATCTCGGCATCTCGGGATCTACTTCACTTATCCTACTGGAGGTGGAGGTGGAGAAAGGACATAGTCAGCAGTCTGATGGTCCAAAACCAAGAGCTGAGGATACTCTAAGTAAACCTCCACAAGAGGTTCAATTTTAGAAAACGGCGGCTACGACATGGCTTTAGTTCAAGAACCATGGATTGCATCGGTTAATGTGGTCGCTAGGCTGAAGTCACAAAACTACACCCGAGTGTAATTAACAATGTAAGATCAGTCATATTGGTTAAAGCCAAGGATAGGTAAGAGAAATTACTATCGAAGTTTATACCGAACCTCTGATTTAGCTTCTACTGCTTCATTTGATAATGCAAGCACCAAGTCGGCACGATAAGCCTACTTAAGAACTTAGCCCACAAAGCAGGATAATATGGTCTCTTTTTAGCTCGACATACTTCAACCAATGGTGCTCAAACTTCTTTAATCTATCTGAAAATACTTTTTTGGAGGTCTGCCATAAATAGCCGGGTACAATAATTCGGCATAGTAAAGACCTGTGATCATTTTCTTCCTCCACAAATAGTCGCAAAAAATGGTGGGCATCTCTTTTTCGGAGCTGGTTCGCCAGGCCATATTGATAGTTCGTGCGGCGTGTTCCTGTGAGCGGTGCAAACTGAAAATGCATCGTTCGTTAGAGCAGAGCTCCGCGATTAAATTCTGTGTGAAACTCGTAAATCTCCGACAGAGACGTTTGATATGATCAGATATCGCTTTAGCAAGAAGTGGTGTGTTTCGGTGGCACCAGGCTTTTTAGGACGGCCGGCGTCTCTTCGCCCTAAAAAGGGAAGAATGCGCAAATCCAAAGTGAAAACGATGCTCATTGTCGTTTTTGACGCCAAAGGCATCGTCCACCATGAATTTGTTCCCCTTGGACAATCCGTCAACGTCAAGTTTTACATGGAAATCCTCAAGAGACTCAAACGAAGGGTCAATCGGGTCCGACAAGACATCGCAGCCGATTGGAAGTCGCACCACTACAACGCCCCGGCTCACACCGCCATTCTTGGGAACAGCTACCTAATCAGGGCTGGCATCCCAACGTTTCCGCAGTCGCCCTACAGCCCAGATGTGGTCCCCCCGGTCAATCGGTCAATCCAAATCGCGTACTCTTTTCCTCCGTGGTAGCCATTTTCGGAGCACCTGGGACTGTCACAACAAAAACGACTTGCGATCTTAATGAAAATTGTTTCTCTATATTTTGACGAACGTTTTCTAAGGAGAATAGTCACCGCAAACAGCATCCAAGCAATTTCAGCCTAATGCTCATTGTATGTTTCCCAAATTCATATTCAGTCATCTTGTTTAATGAAATTATCTTTTTATATATATTATAAAAATAATCGTTATATGAACTATGAGAAACGTACCGTCAACTCAGCGAGTTGGTGCCTAATTTACTGCAAACACTTTTTGCCAGAGCAAAGAAGAAAATATCGTCTTAAATATATACACGTAGTACGTGGTACAAGTCATAAGCATTTGCCCTGTAGACGTATATAGAGGTTAGATCTGTGATAACTGTCAGTGTGAAAATTTCAGGTTAACTGGCCTTTCTTCTAAAGCGCCGCATGTGTACAAAGAATAACAAAAGGCAGATAAAATGTGGCAAGTGCAACACTTTCCCATGCACTCTGTGCTGTTGTTGCATTTAGTGTCCCTACCGTCGCATCAAGTGTGCTATTTCACACTTAAAACTATTGAAGTGAAATCTTTCCTTTAAGCAAAATTTTTTTCCAAGTCATTTTCATAGCAACGTGATAGTGTTAGAGTGAGCGGGTGATAAATAGAGTGTGTCAAACGTGTACCAAATGCACTTGCATTCGCTTACAACGTTATATATATACATATATATATATGGTATATAGAACTACATATACTACTACATATGCAATAAATTGCTTTCACAAGTTTTTCCAACGCTCACGTTTTCTTTCTTCTTTCAGTTACACTTGAATGAAGATTGTATTTACTTTCGCACACACACATCCACAAATTACACATGTACATATAAGCTAGCACTCGCGCTGAAGATATTTGCAGGTTTTTGTGTTTGTGTGCGTATTAGTGCACACGAAGGTCAAGCGTCTGTTTCACCAGGTGCTAACCCATTTGTTGCTGGTGGCACTTGAAATGCATTGCAAAGTGCTGTGTGTGTGTATGTTTATATTTGTGTGTGTGTGTGTGCATGAATTGAGCGAAAAATTCCTAAAAAATAAACGAAATTTCGTGATAAAAGAAAATGTGCTGCTGCATTTGCTCACCTCTTCCCAGCGCCGTCGTCGCCATTCAAAGCCACATCAACTTGGCCACGTTTTTCTTGCTCTTCAGCGAGCAGCGAAAAGGTTGAAGAGGACTCGCTGACATTTAAAGCAATCACAAATGGTGTGGTGTGGTTCATTGCATGAACAGAAAATGAGCAAAAATGCAATGAGTTTGCTGTTTTTTTCGAAAAATTTCAAGGACGAAACGTGAGCAATTTGGAAAACCAGTAGTTTGAGTTTTAATTAAGCGGAAATATGGAATTTTGAAATAAATCGTAATGCCGTTTAATTAAGCGAATTATTAGTTTGTGATTACGTGTTCCTTTATTTAAAAAATCTGAATTTGAGGAATAAGAATGGACTAAAATTCGATGCGTTCAAACATCGGTTACAAATAGAGAAACATTTTTGTAAGGAAAGACAGATCTTGCAGGATGAGTATGCTTAAGAAACCCGATTTGGTTTTAAATTAATTAAATAGTAGAGAATAATTGTATAGGCCGAAAAACTCAGCAGATGCAAATAGCTTGTATTTGTTATAAGAAAACTTGCCTCAAGAGAGTCGTCCATCCACCTCTGCTATTGACGCTCGATAAAGTTAAATAAACAGTGCTTAAAAATCTTCGTATCGACGTACATAAGACTTATAGCAGAGTATCCCAATATTTCATATGGATTAATTCAACCAGTTTTGGTTAATTTATTAGTTAATGTATAGGTTAATATATTGGTTAATGTATTTGTTAATGTGCTGGTTAATGTATTGGTTAATATTTTGGGTATGTAGCATGTCAATGCTAGACTCGTACCAAAAAACTTAAATCGATATGCGGTCGCAAAAAAACTGCTTGACGACGTAGCTGAATACCTCACGTTCATCAATCGTATCATTAGTGGTGACGAGACGTGGGTTTATAAATATAACGTCGAAACTGAATAACGATCTAGCGAAAAGCGCTTCAAAAATGAGTCGAAAAATCAAAATTCGCTCGAGTGTCTTCAGCTATCCCAGTCGTGGCTTATAACATGTGTATGGAAAATTGGATAGTAAACAGAGATTTGTATTAAAATACGTGAAAGTGCAGTTTTTTTCTTTATCCGGATCGAATCTGACCTGAAGGTAATTTGAGTTTTCTACAGGGTGCATAATCTTTTCTGTTAGTATGTAGACATTGTGTAACTTTGCCATTTGCTATCAGAAATATTTTTAAAATCTTAACTTGGGAAAATTCTATCGTAAATCGCTTTACACATAAACGATGAGTCAAAAAGTTACAATTCACATTGAAAAAAGCCTCTGAATAGTGTTGTCTCAATGATCAAACCCATTTCACATTCAAGATAATGCTTGAGTCAAAACTTTCGCCATATTTTTGGAACAATACGGAAATCAGAAGATGGGAATAAATAACCATCCATGTTGACTCACTATTTTAGTCAGCGACAAGGTGGCTACTACCTTTCGTGCGACGTCTTTCATCTATTGCTGGAAACAATAATTCGAGCTGCAGATTTCAATAAAGAAGGTACAATCTTCTATAAGAGTGTACACCTGTCGGCGTACGCCGATAACATCGATATCATTGGCCGTAACAACCGCGCCGTTAGTTTTGCTTTCTCCAGATTAGACAAAGAATCGAAGCAAATGCAACAGGAAATACTTCCTCTCATCAAATAAACAGACGTCGGATTCGCACAGCGCTATTGACAGTCATAGAAGACGTAGATAATTTCGTTCGTCTTGGAATCAGCATTAACACGTCAGCCTAGAAATTCAATGCAGAATAACTCTTGCCAACATGTCCTACTTCGGACTGAGTAGGCAATTGAGAAGTAAAGCCCTCTCTCGACGAACACATACCAAATTCTACAAGTTACTCATCATCTCCGTCCTGCTATATGGTGCAGAGGCTTGGACGATAACAACATCCGATGAGTCGGCATTACGAGTTTTCGAAAGAAAGGTTCTGCGGGAGATTTATTGCGCATTAGCAATGGCGAATACCGAAGTCGATGGAACGATGAGCTGTATGAGATATACGGCGACATTGACATAGAGACAGCGGTTACTCTGGCTAGGTCATGTCGTCCGAATGTATGAAAACCGTATACCGCGTGGGGAAGCAGAGGAAGAGGAGGACCTCCACTCCTTTGTAAAGAGCAGGAGGAGAAGGACCTGGCTTTGGAATTTAAAAAATACCATTAGTTATTTTATTTCGTTGCTTTCTGACCTACTCTGATAAGGGACTTCTATTTAAATGCTTTCCATAAAAATTCTTTATCTTGACAGCTATTTGCTAAAGTGGTCTGATCTAATCAACTTGTTTGGAGACTGCAGAGCTGCTTTGAAAATAGTCCTTGTCAAATTTCGCGCAGATATTTAATCAAATAAAACTGTATTCCATTATTTGCAGAGACTTGATTTTAATCGGTAATTTTATATGATAGCTATAAACTTTCCGATCTCGGCGATTCCGACAAATGGGCATCTTCTTGGTGTAAAAACGACGTATGCAAAATAATAGAACGATGTCTCAACAGAGGTACTTTGCTTAAAACACTACTCCAATCATTTGTAATTACGTTTTGAAAGCAGAGTGCTTTCAGAAAAATAAAACGTTTATTTAACCTTCATTTTAATTTGCGTTTAATAATAGGTCATGTATAATAGGACAGCTTTAGTATTGGAGGGAATTTTAATTATGAAAGACTACGGAGCGTATGAGTGATTTCTCCTTCTTTGGATGGTATGAACGGGAACAGGACTATACTAACTATTTTTGCAAATATATGTGAAAATGTCTTCCAAACTTCTTTAAAGATTTATATTTTGTATGATTTGATTAATATAAATATTTAATATGAAAGTATTTTAATTATATTTGAGATTAAAATACGTCATAATTTGTAGGGCATTTTTGCTCCGTTTTGTGGCACTGCAAGCACTTTGATGTGATTACTTAAATTATTTTTGCTACAATGTACTCCACTTTGGGAGCCACATAACGAATTTGAATCGATGGGTACGTATGCATTAGTATGTATGTATGTGTGTGAGTGTCTTTAAATTTCTCTGTTGCAGTACGCCTGCAAATATAAAAAGGACACATGAAAGAGACGCCTTTGATATACAAAAGGAGCATGCGGGTCAAGAGGGTGTGCTGGCTGCGTCAAAGGATCAAAAACAAGCAGATAACTTTTGGCCTGAAGGTATAATTAAATACGAAATGCAGAATCAAGTTGACTTTATAGTTTCCCATATAAAAGTGCTATTGTTAATGCATGGGCATATATTTGAGGTTTAATACTTTGTTGGTTTTAATTCACAAAAAAATACCATATATTGGAAAGATTTGAAAATTTTTAATTTTTGTTGATAGTAATTCATTAGCGAAGTAACGGTAACATTTTGAAAGTACAAAAATGCATCCCTGGTGGAAAGGACACAACTTTCAGAACACTCCTAGCTTATCATTGTAATACTCTAATACTACATATGTGGCCATATATGTACATACATAATACACGTATGTATGTATGTTTATAAAGTGACATTCTATCTTAATGACTTGTGTTTTTGACATCTGCGAAGTCTTTGTAATAATTTGTGTTCCTGTACAATTTGTTTGACCTTGCGCTGAATGACAGGCACGTGGATAATTACACAAATAAATATATGGTATATGGTAGTACCGTATGCATGTATAAAAGTACATTGAGAGAAATCTACACAAAATATCCATGTATGTATATATGTACGAGTATGTTGTCGATTGCAAAAAATTAAAAAAAAATTGTGTCCTTGCTTGATTGCTTTGGGAGTTGGAAAGAGCAAGAGAAGCTTATACATACAATATTTATGTATGGATATGTTTATATTCTTATCCTAGCCTGACCAAGGTACCTAGAAAGCTGTGGTAATACAGTTTTTCGCTATTTTTATACTGTTGGAACATGTTGCTGCAGAGTATAATAGTTTTGTTTATCTAACGGTTGCATGTATCACTTAAAACTAATAGAGATAGACATAGGGTTTATATATAGAACTGATCAGGATGATGAGTCGAGTTGAAATCTGAGTGACCAGCTGTAACCTGTAAAGATTAAGATATCTTGATGAAATTTGGTACCCATGTTCCTTTGCAAAAAAGTATAGCGGTGATTCTCTTTGACAAATTTTTTGAAAAAGTGGGCGTAGCCCTGCATTTTATTTGGTTTATTGTATATATCACCTAAACCACTTAAGCTACAATAACCAAATTCGCTTACAGCAAATTCCTTTAGCACTCCTATATACACTGTAATAGTTGAAATCAGAAGATAACTCCGATCATTCCCCATATAACTTCACTGTAAAAAACTACTAAAAGTGAGATAAATCAATGACTAAATATGTCAGAGGTGTAAAATTTTACGATTGAGATTGTATAAGAAGACTTTATGGGAGCCGGGGTAAAAATTGTACGATGGGCGTGGGTGAAATCTCACTCACTTCCCTGAGCTCCCCATATACCTTATATTGGGTAGTCGAAAAAATCTTTTCGTATTTTGACAATAGATAACGTTGTAGTCGTATATCTCCAGTGCTACCAAAAGTTGAAACAAATTTACAGCTGTTCAAATTTTCGGTCAAAATGCGATAAATCGATGTTTTAGAGATGTTCAATTCCATTTCCATGAATTTCAATGATAATTTCGACTGATTTTTGTCGAATTCACGCACAGTTTCGATGGGATTTCCGGTGATCATGGATTTTGATTGGCCCCCATATTGATCCTCATTTATGTCCTCATGACCACTTTGAAAAGTAGAAAGAAGTTAAGGAAATACCTTAACTTCTATTTCAAAACTGAGTAACTATTTCGCTTATATTCAGACAGATATACAGATACATATATGTATATACCGCTTTGGTGAAAAATATTCTAAGAAAATCAACTTCGATTGATGGATTGATGAAGAAGGCCTTCCTTCTTGCCACAACATTTCACTCCTGCTACTTGTAATTGCAAGGCTATCAAGCAGTAGCTGCTCTGTTGTTTCCATCGCCACACAGTCAGCTTTTGAAGGAATGATCCTTGATTGAATTTTATGCTTTCACCTCTATTGGTGAAGGTGGATGAATGAAAATTGTACTATTAAATTACAGATCCGTGAGGAATGTTGAGGAAATGTCTAATTGGAATGACGCATTCCTTTCTTAACTTCGAAATAATTTACCGATACAAATATCTCGTCGGCAAATTATTTGATTATATGAAACACGCTTTTTTATGAAAGCTTAACCAAATATTTACCCAAGTTCGATAACATTTAATTTACTGAATCTCCCAACGGGGAGTATGCGTGTTTTCCAACCCTTCGATGATTTTTTGCATAATTATGCTTCATAACTTGTCTCACTCCAATCCAAGCTGCGCAGTTAATCAGCTATTAAAGGCCTAATTAACTGACTACAAGCCTTTTAATACAAAAATATATATTTAACAGTGTGTACAGCATATTTCGTTGTTCTTTGCCCACAAATTTCTCATTTTCTCCGGAATGTAACTTTGTGTGGCCAATTTTTCATTTCCTTTTCCACTCAATTTTATTCGCACTATGAAATTTTTGTTCCCATTCGGTTATATTGTAAATACAGGGTTTTGCATTTAGTATGCTAGCTTTAATTGACTTCTGCTGCTTATATGTGGTACATATTGGGTTTCATTCAATTTTAATGCATAAAAATGCTAAAGCTTAAAATTTCGTGGGAGACCGCAGGGTTCTTGATTCCTGGAACCTCAACAAATACTTTTTATTTTATGTGAAATCAGCACATTTTAAAAATTATTTCAAACATCAAGGTTTGTAAAGTGGGTAAATTTGTTACATATCAACATACCGAAAAAGTAAACTTTAGTTTTGAATTCTTCTTTTTTACAACTTTTTTTGGAGGAAGATTTTAAAGATTTTTTGAAGTCTCTTTTCTTGTAACACCCTGTGCAACATTTGATGCTACCTCCAAAAGTTGATTATGTATTTATTTATCCCTTTAAACAATTTTGCTTCTTTAACTGTAGTTATTTACTCGCAGATATGTTTGTACTTACGCTTCTTGCATTTCTTTTGCATGGTTCTGGTGGTCAAGCAATTCGCCTCGCCTTTTTTCAGCGTCAAAGTGCGTGTGCGCACATTGGTTTTGGGATCGCAATCGGTCCAAGCGCCTTTCGAGTAACGACAACTGGATTCTATAATATGTAAATCAAGTGAAAATATAAAAAATACGATAAATAATGATAAAGAAAAAATAAAGGAAAAAGTAAAATTAAAATTAAAACAAAAAATTAAATTAAAAAAAGCTGAAAAATACTTGTAACAAAAGCGAACGGAAATAATAAATTGCCTACTAATGATTAAAAAATCACCTGAGAGGAAAATATTGGGTAATCAAGAAAGTCTTTTTGTATTTTGTCAATAGATGTCGTTGTAGTCGTATATCTCCAGTATAGTGTTGGAAAGGTGAGAAGCGTAGTTAAGCTTCATTTAACCAAAAACAAATTAAATTTGGGGAAGTTGAAGAAAAGTTACAGCTGTTCAAAAATGAGGGAAAATAATGAAGAAATTCGTTATATTTTTGTTATTTTTCGTACAACAATGGTTCGCTCGCTTCCATTCTGGAAATTTCGAAATTTCGATTTACACTGATGGAATAATGTCTCTAGCGGAAAAATGGCAAAAAGTAGTCGACCAAAATGGTACATGTTTGTTTATTTATTTATTAGTATAAATATAAAAAAAATTGAAGTTTTATTAGAAATACCAAAATACTTTTCCAACTTCCAATATATTCAAGCTTCTATAAAGTAGTTAATGAAAATCTTCCTATTTTTACATTGAGAAGCTTCAATGGGTTGGAATATTGTTAATTGAGTTCAAATTAATTGATCTTCGATTTCATTACCATCACGATCTCACTTTCGTTCAAATCTCAAATTAAATTTTTATTTAAATTTTTTTGATTATTTTAGTTGATATCATAGTATCGCGATATCATTCTATAGGATTTTTTTCGTAACCGCTTAGACCACAAAGTCAACACTAAATGAAAGATTTTCCAGAAACCACTGTCCATACCGCCCTTGCTATATTTGGACGAAACACAGCAAGACTCCTAGACATTCAGTTCGTATTACATGTAAGAATGATTATAGAGCTGAGACTACGAAAGTTCTTGTATACTTATACCAGTTTAAGGGAGTACACTTAGTGTGAAAATAATATATTTGTTTTAATTATTCTATAGGTTATATCTTCATACTAAAACTGCAATTCAATTTCCTTCATAGGTTCTGAGTTTCAATTTATCATTAAACGCGTTTTTCTCGAAATACATTTCTTCTGCACACTGTGTATATACATAGTTCTCCATACAATGGCCTCCCAGTTGTTTTTATCTGATCGAAAATCGAATTTGGCAGACCCAAAATTTGGGTTAAAGTTCAACTTTTTTTGTAACGCCGCCATATTGTCAATTTTTGATTTTTTTTGATCGGGTTAGATTTGTAAGGATTATATCTTCGGACAAATTTAATTTTGTATTCTCAAAATTTTCGCTGTGTATTCTTGAAACATGCTTAAATATACCTTGAAAATTTTAACAATTGATATAGTAGTTTTTTTAATTCCCAAAAGGCGAGGTTTTTTTAGGTTGTCACACTAGTTGTGGCTCTTTGGGGTTATATACAGTTAGAATTTTCAAAAAATCGTTTTTTTTTTTCTTAAAGTACATATAGTTCATATCGGCGACCAATATTACTCGAAAACGGCTAAACCGATTAGTCTCAAATTTTAACACGAGCTTCTTCTTATTTTTGGGAAACCGCACTTGACTCCGATCGTACAGTTTGTGTGATAGCTATATGTTATGGTTGTCCGTTATCGGCGTTTCCGGCCGTGTTCAAAATTTCAATATCATATCTCCAAACTTGAGAGACTAGCGCAAGTATATACAGACGGATGGACGGAAAGACATGGATAAATCGACTCAGCTCGTCGTGCTGATCATTTATGTATATCGATCGGGACTTCGACGTTTCCTTTTGGGTGTTACAAACATCCTGGCAAAATTAATATAGTTTATTGAATTTTCGATAAATAGATAGAATAAAAATAGATATTTAGTTCGTCTAGCGATTTCGAGTAAAGCAGTATCAGTATATTGTATCCATATTTGCTCATGACTTAATAGTGTGGGAGATGCTTGAATTTTTGCTAGGTGTTATGGCTCTAAAAATTATTCTACACAGTTTCATTCTGGAGCATTTAAAAATGTCTTCATCTATTCTAGTTAGTATTAGTATTTGCCTTATGCCTTAAAACTTAGTTTAATTTTCTAATATGTATTTGTAACAGTTTATAATAGCAAACGAATAGTTCAAATAAAAAAAAATTCTCTATTTTACGCGTACATTTATTTCTCAGTGTAAACTTGTTGTACAAAACGTGTCTCTGTACAGTTTTCTCAAACATGTGTTTGCACTTCCACTAACTTTCACATTTCGACTCTTTGTATTACACACTTTCTATAAGCTCGACAAAGAATACAAAGAATTTTTATTAAGGCAATATGGCTTCAGGCAATTCGCTTAAAATTGAATTTAACATTTGAAATACTTTTCAAAGTTTTCCAAGTTAAAGCAGCATTATATGGACTGCACATTTATTTGGCTAACCTTTGTGCGAGAACAAATGGTCGACATCTGTATTTCTTTAAATTCGTGACCTTCGAACTTTTACGCTTCACTGCACTCAAGTATGCTTACATAGCTCACATACAAACACACAGAGTTACGCAATTTTTGTACAAATAACTATACAGCTGCTGTACGAGTAATAAGTGTATATAACTATGTGAGTACGTATGTGTACGTATATTTGTTGGGCATTAAGCTAAGCTGTAGCATCGACGTTTTTGTGCCAAACTTCCATTCAATGTCGGCAAATGAGTTGCAAATTGGCTTTAACTGCGCACAAAAACCCACAAAATTCATCAACTCTTGTCATTGCAATTCCAGCCGCAGCAGCTCACATACGCATATGTATGTATAGTTGTATACATAAATGTGTGTATTTTCCTATTTTATCAGTATATTGTATGTATGTATGTGTACATAGCAGTAATAACTGATATGTACTATAAATGCATTAGGTGGGTTCGATAGCACTGAAAATATATTTAATATTTTATTGGCAAATTTAAGTTCAAAAGAAATTTCGAAATTTTCTGAAATGTTTTTCGTAACTCTGTAGTCTTAGTCTTTTAATAAACATATTTTCTTAACCATTATACTTAAAGTAAAAAAAATCTTCTATTTCCGATATAGTTTCCTACCTATTCTCTTCTTCGGTTCCTCTTCCTTTCTCTATATTTTGTCTGTATAACCTAATACAAAGGGGCGGGCGGGAGCCGATGGATTGCCGGCCGAGCTATTCAAATACGTCGGCGAAGCACTGATAAGGAGCATGCATCAGCTTCTTTGTAGAATATGGTCGGACGGAAGCATGCCCGACGATTGGAACTTAAGTGGCCTTTGTGCAATCCGCAAAAAGGGAGACCCCACAATCTGCGCCAACTACAGTGGGATAAGCCTTCTCAACATAGCGTATCGAGCGTATTGTGTGAAAGATTAAAGCCCTCCGTCAACAAACTGATTTGACCTTATCAGTGTGGCTGGAAAATCAATCACTGACCAGATATTCACCTTACGCCAAATTTTGCGCCAAAAAGACTTGCGAAAAGAGGATCGATACCCATCATCTCTTCGCCGACTTCAAAGCCGATTTCGACAACACGAAAAGAAGCTGCCATTATGCCGCTGATTTGGTATCTCCGCAAAACTAATACGGCTGTGTAAGCTGACGTTAAGTAATACCAAAAGCTCCGTCAGGATCAGGAAGAACCTCTTCGAGCCGTTCGATACCAAACGAAGTTTCAAACAAGGCGTGCGACTTCTTCAATCTACTGCTTGAGAAATAATTCGAGCTGCAGAGCTTCAAGAGAAGGTACAATCTTCTATTAGAGCGTACAGCTGCTGGCGTACGCCGATGATATTGATATCATTGGCCTCAACATCCGCGACGTTAGTTTTACTGCCTCTAGACTGGATAAGGTAGCTAAGCGAATGGGACTGGTAGTGAACGAGGGCAAGACGAAATACCTTCAGTCATCGAACAAACAGTCGTCGCACTCAGTCATAACTTCGAAGTCGTAGATTTCTATTTTGGAACCAGTATTAACAGCAACAACAATGTCATCCTTGAAATCCAACATACAATAACTCCCACCAATAGGGGCTACTTTGGACTGAGTATTCAATTGAGAAGTAAAGTTCTCTCTCGACTTACAAAAACCAAATTCTACAAGTCACCCATCCTCGATGTCTTGCTATATCGTGGAGAGGCATGGACCATGACAACATCTGATGAGTAGGCGTTACGAGTTTTCGAGAGAAAGGTTTTGCGGAAGATTTATGGTCTTTTGCGAATTGACAACGGCGAATGCCGCATTCGACGGAACGATGAGCTGTATGAGATGTACGACGCTATAGACATACTAGTTCAGTGAATTAAGAGGAACTAGAACTTGTCGGCTGAATGGAGAAAAACACACCGGCCCTGAAAGTGTTCGACGCAGTACTCGCCGGGTGAAGTAGAGGAGAGGAAGACCTCCACTTCGTTTTTTCATACTTCTTCAAACATGTTGCAGTCAATGAGAAACTTTTTCGTGTCTGATTGATAAAGTATGTTGATGTGGACGACCAATGCATTGGTGCCAACAAGAAGCGCTATATGCCAAACAATCAATTTATTGAAGCAAACTTTTGGTAAGCGCATTATCTCGTCTCGTGGGCTTGTGGCGTGACCTCCGTGCTCGTGCGATTTAACACCGCTAGACTATTTTTTGTGGTATGTGAAGTCGTCTGTCTACGCAAATAATCCCGAGATGATTGACGCTTTGAAAGAGATCATTCGGCGCTAACTGCAGACATATGGCCCCAATCGCAGCGAACAGTTGTCGAAAATTGGGCCTTTTGGCTGAAATTTAGTCGAGCCAGCAGTTTTAGAACAAAATGACAATCTCGTATCCTTATAGAAAATTGTTGGCCATTACATTGAATTATATAAGTTTTACTTTTTCTTGAAAACCAAATGTCAAAACACCCTTAAGTCAAGTCTTCACTTTGTTCCTCATCGAATATTTCAGTGCTTAGTTGGAAATATTTGGACTTGATAAATATTTCCACTTCACTAGAAAGAAAGCTAATGCACTTTACTTTTATACGATAGAAGTCCACTTGGAAGTGGAAGTCCTTTGAGTTTTAAACCATCATCTACGTATCAAATCTGATCTAAGTTCTGCAACTGAGCTTATATGATATTGTGCTCATAACGGTACTGAGCCTAAGTTTGAACTTTTGTTAAGTGTAAAGGTATTTTATACAGCCATCCTTTTTCGTTATTTCTACTTACTTAATGGGAGTGACAGATAAAAGATGAAGTTATCGTCTAGACAAGATATTATTTTTCGATTTATTGTTATATACCTGTTTTTTAAATTTCTACATATCGTGAGCTTCTTATCATGATATGTCTTTGGTTGCAGTTATAAGGGTTTGAAAAAAACTGTGCCATAACTTTGTGTGCAGACCCAATGTATTCTCCCTTACATATACAAATGTTTTACCATGAATGAGTACATTACGGGAAACAAAACGTGTAGTTTGTCCGTTACATTAAAGCTGCCCCAAATGCTTTCAAGCTTATTTATTCTCCACCAAAATATGTACGCACATATGAATATACTTACATACATATACATATATTTAGTACGGATTTGTGTATGTCAGCGCAAGGACACAATATATTCCCATATTCGTAAAAACCTTGCCGCATGCACACGTAAAGCAATTATCCATACGTTTTTCGTTTTCATATCTTTTTCCACTTTATTCTCGAATGGAACTCCCGCAGGAAGCTGGACAATATAATTTTCCTTTCGTATGTTTTGCACAGTGATTCGTGTGGGTTACTATATAAATACGCACACAACCATGAAACTACTTAACGGTTGTCTCTACTTCTGTGCAGAGAAATTGCAAGGAATGTAGGGAATGCTGCGCATTTGTGTATGGAGTCAGTAAGCCCAAGCTCAAGTTATATACACACTACACATATATGTATCTCTGTATACTAGGTATATTTATGTGTGTTTGTAGTGTTGTATTGCCAATATATACATATGTATATGTATGTAAAATTCTATCAATTATGGTCTGTTATCATTATACATCGGCCATTAGCATACATACTCGTGTCATTCTACAAAAAGTTGGCCGTGCAAACGCCAGCTAAGCCTTAGTTTCAGCTGCTACTGACATGAGTCCGATTGGTATTTTTTTCCAAATTTCTTTCATCTAGTTTGTGGAAGTAAATGCGGGTTAGTACGAGTCTGCACTTAATTACAACTTTTTCATGATTTTCTGACAAAAAAAAAAAGCACTGGCAGTTTTCTTATTTGCCTTTCCTTACTTAATTTTTTTCTGTTAGCGTTTTTTGAGAAGTTTTTAATAAATTCACCATTTTAATTGTAATATGGTTTTGTCTCAGCTATCAATTTTTTATACAACTCCCAGTAGGAGAAATTATTATCAGAAGATCTATGGTAAGGGTAGGACAGGTACATAGTATTCCATAGCCTCAGCACTAACGCGAGATAAGAGTCGAAATTTCAGCCAAATCGTATCGTTTTGATCTTGAGTGGCTCATATTATATCATGCTTGAAATATTTGGTACACGTTATGTTACTTTAGGTTAATCTGGTAGGCCAATAAGCCATGCATAGACCAGTTTTGGTCCTTTGCGATACCAGATGGAGTTCAGTTGCTAGGTGCAAGAGGAATAGTCATCCTTTAGGTTGCCTGCGCTTGACGCGAATTTTAAAAGACCCTGCGGCCTCACTATCGATACCACCTTCAGCGAGGGGACCACAGATGCTTACACCATAGTCTTGCCAATGCAAAACAAGTGCTCCATTGTTTCCCTGGTGATCTGCTCTAGACATTTAGTACCAATAGGAATTTTGTGTACTTCCGATCTACCATTTGACATGACTTTTGCAGTTTTGCACTCAGGCAGCTCGTTCCATCGGGATTTGATTTTCTTTCCCAATGCTGATCACTTTATCGGATGTTCGCCGTACACCATTCTGGCAACCACTATTTCATTGCCCTCTATGCCTTTGTGGCCTGGCGCCCAGTAGAAGTGAAGCTACCTGCTTCTGGCAACACTTTCTACTGCTGCCCTGTTTCCCAAGACACTTCTGGTCGATATGCGATATGAGGTTACCGCCTTTATTGCTGCTTAGATGTAGATGTTCATTTTGGAATTGTCTGCAAGTGCATTAGAGGCCAGCTCCGGGGCTTTCCCAATAGCAAAGACCTCAGCTTGAAATATACGGCAATGGTCCGGCAACTTAAAAGGCTGTCTTATGTCTAACGCACATACGAATATATAGTATATTCCTGTACCAAACTCATCGTCCATTTTCGAGCCATTCGTATAGATGTTTACCATAGTAACTTATATAAGAATATGAGTGGTATAAGAAAGCAGTCGACGCATTGGATGCCACGGTGGCTCACTTCAGGCAACAAGCGCAATGGTGAGATTGCCCGAGATAGACAAAGTCTGATCCACATCGACCAGCCTGCGGAAGGAAAAAATGATCACAGAACTCTCCTACACCGAATTATTTAGTTAAATCAACATCGAATTGCAGAAAAAAGGTTCCCAAAGACAATGTATCAGTTCACTCCTTCATAATCGCAATTGCTAAATTGGACGAACCACTCCCCTATTCAACATATTCTCCAGATTTGGCTTCGTAGAACTTTTTTATGTTTTCAAACATGAAATAGTCAAAATTCTTTCAAAATTTGGGTTAAATGATAAGATGTTCACATTCACGGCGGTCTACTTTCAAGACCTTCAGAAAAAAATATTTCTCTGTTGCGTGAAAAAAGTTGGAGAATTGCTGTAAAACAGTTAGATCCCTTCACAATCACCCATTGCGAAAAAGCAGCGCTATTGTCTAAGTCAAAAGTAATAGCTCAAGACAAATTCTAATACTGTCCGAAAATTTACTTATTAAAGTAATGTTAAAAAAGAGAAACCGTTTACTTCGGTTGAACCGAAACCATAATACCTTTCACAAGAGCATTTCATATAGCAAATAAATGTAGGTATTCATAAGCTCACGTCTCGTCACTAGTACTGTTGCCTTGAATGAATGTAGGGTTCCGTGCTACTGACACGCTTCATACCCAAAATATTAACCAAAAATGAGTCGATCCACAACTGATTTTGAGATCCCTCTGTAACTTTCTGATGACAATACGATGATTTTAAAGCACTATTTCTTAGAAGTTTTCGAGGTTATCAAGATTAACAGAAGTGTATGCTTATGTTCATGTTAATGGAAATATCTCAAAAGACTTCTGGAACCTTTTCAACGATTCCGTAGCCGTTATGCCAATGGAAAAATAAAATATGTTGACAGACAGACCGAAAGAAAATAGGTTGATTTAATCGACTAAGCTTGTTGCGCCAAACATTTATATAAACTTCGTCTCTCTAGGGTACACTCGTATCTGGTATAAAATTTATGTAATATTATTTAATTTAGCAACATAAACTTTTAATCCCTCCCATTAAATTTCACATATTTTGTTAAAAAAAAAATAATTAGCTTTAAAACAGTCCTTTTTGCCTCGAGCTGTAGGTATATGCAATGGGCTGGCGAATGCCTTCGCAAATTAACACTTCCACAATAACCGAAGAAAATATTTAAATACTTTGCATAATCTTTTTATTTCCCTTTATTGTATGAGCATACCTTAGGAAAAGGTGAAAAACGTCAAGGTGATGCTAAAATGGAAATGGAATACCCTTAAACGCTGGCAATGGTAAATCTTAGTATTTTTTTATGCAGTTATTTATGAGAATTGATTTGCCATGTTTGGAGGTGCATATTTGATGTTGTTCGGCAATATCTGTCATTATTTTACGATCCTCGAAGATTTTGCACTTTATAGCTTTCAACTGCTTATCATAACTCTGGCTGGGTATGAAAGTGGTTATACGAGTATTACTGAAAATACATGCATACATATAGAACACGAGTGCACATAACGGCAATAAACATATTTTTGTGCGTATCCTTAGAGATTTTCAATGGAATACCCCAAATTCACACAGTGACCTGGTAGCTCTCAAAAATCGCCCATTCATGCCACACACAAGCATCGGTTCATACATAGGTGTGTATGGATGTGTGTATTTATGAATACTCATGGCAATAAATTGCGGCAGTAAAATTCGTATGCGTAAATGCAGTGCATGATTTCGCTTTATTTATGTTGTGAACGCGTGAGATTATCCAAACGTTCGCTTGGGAATTCATACGCTTGTACATATTCGGATAATATTATGAACCCTGGCTATGTTTATAATGGCGAAATCGTTTACTGCTATTTTAAAATTTACCACAAATACATAAAATGGCCTGAACTAAGCTCTTGGCGCGAAACTTTGCGTGAAAAAATCCTTTTTATTGTTGTAGATAAAGTGGAATCAACGTGGAATGTGTGTTGGTAATGAGGGTAATTATATTAAAAATAGAACATTTTCACAATTTATGTTAATGTACCAAGGCTTTGAAAAGTATATACGTAAAGAGTAAAGAGTTTGTACAGTGTACCTGAAAGTATTGAGCACTTGGTTCTCAAACAGTTTATAAAGCAAGTCGATTTCTACGCAAACCATGCTAAACAATCAGTATAAGATTTCATGAAGATAGGTTGGGTAGTTCTCCAAAAGTCTTGTCAGGCGTTTTAAAAACAGTTTCGAGAAAAACGCGTTTAAAACGGCGCACTTTGCCTAGCTAACCTCGTGGGCACAACTTCTCAAGGCTGGACCTCCGAAACTATTACTCGGATCAACTTGAAAGTTTGGGACATTAGTCTAGTGGTGCTGCTGTAGAGTTCAATAAGGTAATAAAAAAATTTGATATTTTGAAACCAGTAAACCCATGTAACGCCTTAAGATTGAATAAAGATGAAAGTGACTTAAGCACAGGGTAACTGTGGCATTTTAATCTTAAGGCATTTTTTATGAGATCGCGGTGAAGCATGGCTCAAGATTTTGTATAAATAAGCAAGTGAAGTCGAAGGCTTTTTGGTTCACTTCTTGAAGAGAGAGAGAGAGAAAAAGATGTATTAAGGGTTATATCGACATGTAAATCAAATTTTGGGTTCCCTACGGGGGCTACGGGACCTCTGACAAAAGATGTCTTGCGGGAGATTGCTCTTCAGAAAATTACCTAAGAAATATCCAAAAACAAAAAAGTTATTACTTCAAAATTTTGATATTAGACAAAAGGGCGGCTTCTCAAAAAAAATGTATTTTTGTGACAGAATCAAAACTTCAGTCCAGCCTAAAAATCGAAACCGGTATCAAAAATTTTATTCCTTCGATCTTTTGCGAGGTTTGACCAGAGACTTAATTTCGATACCACGGGCAGCAGGAGCTCTTGGAGCTCGCTCCAACCGGCTTATGCGGACTGCCCCCTTGGGGAATATCGTGGTGGTTGTGGTTAAAAACCCACCGACCTCGAATCGCTTAAATCGCTGTGCTTTTGAGCGCCGCGGGGTAAGGCTGTTGTCAGCATTTACTCACATTAAACACACTGGACGTTGCTGCGATCTTTATCTGACAAATATATTTAAAAATATCGATTTCATGTTGATAAGCATTTCGAGGAAAAAGTGTTTAAGTTGTGGGAGACGATTTGACGGATGAGTTGCAAAATTTCGAAGCGACTAATTTCTAAAGCTTTTGTCGTCCATTATCTTAGACTTTGAGAAGTTATCCAATAAGTTGTGAAACGACATGAGCTAGACCTGCAACGTATCTAAATGAGAACCAATGCCTTCGTTCAAAATCTATTTCTCAATACAGTCGGGCCTAGTAACAAAGATCAAAGGAAGAAGTTAAATGCTACAGTGAATAAAAAAAAGGCTAGCAAAGACTCACCCCTGAACCTCCGTGTTCACATTTTTCGCTTAATGGGTATCTAAGCCAGCCGTGAAATCCAACGAAGAATAACTCTTGGTAACAGGTGCTACTTTGGACTAAGTAGGCAATTGAAAAGTAAAGTTCTCTCTCGACGAACAAAGATGAAACCCTATAAGTCCCTCATCACTTTCGTTCTGCTATATGGTGGAGAGGCTTGGACAATGACATCATCTGGTGAGCCGGCCTTAGGAGTTTTTGAGAGAGAGGTTTTGCGAAAGATATAAAGTCCTTTGCGTATTGGCAGCGGCGAGTACCACAATCGATGGAACGATGAGCTGTACGAGATAAACGGAGCACTCCAGCTTTGAAGGTTTTCGATTCAGTACCCTCAGGTCGAGAAGGACCTGTACATGGTATCTCGAATTGGCGCCAAATAGCGAAAGGAAGAAATAACTGATACGCTGCTGTTAACTCGGCTATAACCGCCTAAGCGTTGTTAAGGCAAGTAAAGAATATGAAGGTACCTAAATCAGCAATGAGAAGTGAGAAAAGTGAATGGTTGGAGTGGTTTTCAAGACGAAGTCACTATTGGTTCATACTTTCTTGAAACTGAAGATGGCACAACGAGAATTTTTTGGTTAAAACAATAAATCCAGCACTTGAAACTATCTAAGCTACGGCGAACCAAATTGAAACCATTATTCGATGCGTTACTAAGTTAGAGCCGACTTAAATCAAATATGCATCGATAAATACTTACTAATTTGAAAGTAAATTCTCATTGAAACTCACGTTACTATTGGCAAAAGACTGAAACTGTCGACTTTGATAAGCTACCTTTGAAAATTAATCGCCATACACAGAAATTGGTGCTATTTGGTGCCAGGTTCGAATTATGAGGTGGATGAAAAATAACCTCCTACCCAAGCTTTCGGAGATTTTGGCTAGTCACTTTCGATTATCGATGTGTATTGGCCAAACCTTTGCATTATTGATTTGATATTGTACAAAGCCATTAATAGTGTTCAACGATTTATTGGGAGATTTCCATACTAATGAAGTTGTTAATATCTTATAAGCCCCTTTTTTCTTTAAAGCTCCACCAGTTTTGTCTCAAAAGCACAAAGGGTCCCTGAGTAGTCACATACGTTTTTTATTGCAGAACATCTAAAAATTGGCGAACATACAAAATGACTTATGGTGAAATTTGCTGATGGATGTTAGTTGTAATGATTAGAAAATTGATTCCCATTTTCAATTACTTTCGTTCAACACTTTTCAGTCCCAAGCATAGAAAACATTTCTATCAGCAACTTTCAAGTTCATTGGGTTAAGAGTAAGCCCTTTTTAAGCTATTATATTGTTAAGTGTCTGTGTGTATTTGGGCTCGAATCAAAGCGTATTGCTTATGAGAACCTCTGGGAAGTTAACGTCTCCATTTAGACACGCCTTTAATAGCTTCATCAATCGTTGCCCGCATTGACTGTTGCTGTCAGCCACAAACGAAACGCTTAACAACGCCCAGCTAAAAATTCTCAGCCAAAATACAACAATAACATACAAATTTTCTTTAACTGAAAGCAAAAGCAGTTAGCATGGCTTGTTGTTTCCACATTCATATCTTAAGCGTGAGTTGCCGGCGTCGGGATAGTGTTTTACGCTTATTACTTTCCTGCTTGCTTAAGTTCATAAATAAATGGGTAATTGCTTTGGCCAGTGCTGAGGTGTTTGTGTGTGTGTGTGTGTGTGGGTGAAGGGCGCGTATTGATGAGCAGAAATATACAATATACATATGTACGTATATATACATATATGTATATTTACATATATATACATATTTATACAATAAAGTGCTCAGTTGCTTTTGGTTATTTTCTTGCCCGACGCTCTCAACCATTTCGTTCGTATTGGCTAATTTGTATGCAAAAAAGGTTGTGCGCAATTTTCCAGCAGCTCATCACCCTTGGGCATCAATACCAGCG
This sequence comes from Bactrocera tryoni, assembly GCF_016617805.1. Taxonomy (NCBI): domain Eukaryota; kingdom Metazoa; phylum Arthropoda; class Insecta; order Diptera; family Tephritidae; genus Bactrocera; species Bactrocera tryoni. The sequence goes on along the minus strand of NC_052503.1, from coordinate 25,690,907 downwards.
CAAATAGGAGTATTTACATGCACAGCTTCTTGAACGAATGAGGTCAGTAACGGAATATTTGAGTGTATCGTGTTTCCACCCTTTAAGGATTAAATATGTATGTATTGCTGCAAGGCGCGCCAGTAGGAAAATATTTAGCAAAAGTAAATATAAATGCAATCAATATCAAAATATAATAAAATGTAATTTGATCTGATCAAATTCGACCTGAACTGTCAATAAAAAAACACATTTGCAGGTATTTTAATTTATTTAAGTCAATAAGGAGGCATAGCCTTCAAAATAGGCTTGTGAGTCAAGACAAGCAGGTTCCTGTGTAATGCAAATTTCCATGCGCTTGTTATAAGCAGCGGTTTGGATGCCCTTCCGTAAAATATTTAACTTCATATTCTATCTCTAAATTATTGGATAGTGTAGACGTCATATTCATAAACCGTCTATTTTGCAATCTTTACTCGGGATCGTTTTTGCAAAAAACTGAGTTCTTTTGATAGGAGTCTAAATTTTGTACGCTTCGTACCCAAAATATTAACTAAAATGGGTTGATCCATTAAAGTTGTTCATATACTTTTTTATCACTCTGATGCCAACACAATAATTCTCAAGCAGCACTGTAACTCAAACTCTTTCGATGTTATCTTCATTAATAAAGGTGGATGGACGATTCAAATGAGACAAGTTTTCGATGACTTCACTGACTGTTTTGTGCTCGAATACTTGTGCTCGTGATAAAATAGACTCCCCAAAACACTTCGTCAACAATGATTTTTCAATGATTCAGAAGCCGTAATTCCATTGGAAACACAAAATTAATCGGCAAAATTGTTGTTTTCCACGGTGAAAGTAGCCAAACAAACCTTTCGTACGCAGTTTGAATGGATCAATATTTCAAAAACTGGGGTACTACTTGTGGCTGAATCGATGATAAGATAATTTATATATATAACTTATAAGGTCTCCCACGTTTCCTTCTGGGCTTAAAATCTTCGTTGCAAACTTAATACATCCTGCTCAGGGTATAATTATCAGAAATCCTATCAAAAAAAAAATCGAAAATTTGTCCTGGAATTTCCTACTGGGTGTCTTAAACATACAATGGTACCTGTATAACTAAAATTGTCGAAACTTTTTTTTCAGTTGGATGTCGTGATCAATTCATTTTAAACAGAGTACTTTCCTGCTGGGTATGTCAAGCAGTGCACTTTCTCAGTGGGTATGCAAACCAGTTTATGTTATGACGTTGCTTTCGGCTTCCTTTAATAAACATGTATACTCTTCGTCGTAAGTATTGCTATTAATATTGGCATTGAATCTATTTTTGTTGCCTTAGGTTAAGTGATTTTGCGTTAATATGTATTCTAAATGGGAAATTAAGACATGTAACATTAAAGGCTTGCTTAAACAAAAAAAAATTACCAATTTCTTTAGTCTCTTGCCTAGATATAATGAAAATCGAATGGCAATTATTGGAACCCTTATGGCTCCTAACGGAAAAAATAGGCAATCAAAAGTGAGATCCATCTTTAGTTTGGGGCATATAATTACTAAGCTCAGTGTCAATAGCGATAATCTGCAATCGAATGTGCATTGGACACTTCGCTTCGATCAATACCATAAAATGGTCTGAAGGTGTGAAATAGGAGCTTTTGGGGATCACACTATTGATATGTCTTATCGACCTTACCGTTAACATGCGTTTCTCTAGCTCACCATCCACGCAACCTCCAAAACTTGTCAGTTTTTCTTCCAGTGAATCAAAATAGTTTAGACTTATAGGGATTACTGGTAAGACCGGTTTCGGCTTTGTCTTGGTTTGAGCTGACCTGGAGTTTACCCTATAGACTTTATCTAGGAAGTTTTGATATTAAGGAAGCTAGGTGAATAATTTATATTAAATCGGTCTTAACCTTTGGAACTGTAGTATTTGTATGGGAGAAGTGAAAATAAAAATGGATAACTTTTTATATTCATATTAACTCTTTGGATCTGAGATTAAAATTTCCTTCGCAGGAAATTATCATGATCTTACTTAAAGACAGCTCCTTTTGATATATTGCAAGAAAGGATCTTCGAAACCTTTATAACAAACTCATCAGATAATATCTTAAAACGCTGTCTTCATCCCAGCTGCTTCTTTTTTTGACTTTGACTTTCAAAATTGATATTCGAAAATGTATTCTTGCCTTGCCGGTTATACATTTTTTCTACTTACATCTAATAATCTTGCAACTACAACTGATTAATTTCGTTTTTTGTCCACAACTTACGTGACTTTTCCGAAGTTGAGGTCTTCTCCACGCTCTCCATGCGCACTTTGGCGCCCGAACCACTGCCATTGCCGTTGCCGCCGCGTTTGCCGTGTCCCTGATGTTGTTGCGAACGCAGTTGCTGGCGTTGTCTGCCCTTGCCGCTGCCATTACCGTTACCACTGCCGTGATGCTGTTGTTGTGCTTGACCGCCAATTGCAGCTGAGAACTTTTTGTCCTGTTTCCGACCGCCGTTCGACGCATCCGAGCTCTTGTTCAATTTCTTATTATTGTTGTTGTTGCCATTCTTGTTGCGCTTTCCACCGCCAACAGCAGCTGCATCAACGTTGCTTGCGCTGTCATCGCCGCCCTCAACATTGGCACCACGCGCTGCACGCCGCACCAATACGTCACCCGACTCCATCGCCATGACAAGCTTGGCATTCGCCTGCTCAGCGGCCGAAGCGTGTGGTAAATGGGAGCGTGAACGTTTCACTTTGCCGCCAAATGTTTTGATACTACGCTGATGGTGGACGAGCTCGTGGTCGCCGTGGGTGTTGGGGACTGCAGCGGCGGCGGAGTTGTGACTGCCGCGTAGACCATAAATCAATGTTGGCTGGCAGATAAATGCCACCAGCAAGAGTACGCAGACCATTAGAAGATTCATTTTAACAAAGAGTTGACGTTTTGATTGGTGTTGTTGTTTTTGTTGCTGCTGTTGCTGTTGCTCGGCCTCGAGTGGTGTCGGTTTTCTAGCCCTGGTGACAGCGTTGCTAGCCCGAATCGCAGTGCGTGTGCTGCGGCTGGTTTTTCTCGTCGTCCAACGCCGTTGCTGTTGTTGTAGCTGTCGGTTGGTGTGCAGATTTGATGGTGAACTATTGGCCAAGAAGAAATCTCTGTAATGACGTTAGGAGAACAAAAAAATTTGGAGAGTTATTGAAGTGCAAGATAAATAGTGGTAACAATAGAAACATATATTTTGTGAGTGGAATTGGCTGAAAATTGAGAGAGAAAAAAGAGTTAAACCATTGGACATGTACCCCAAAAGTACCTGATAAAAACTATATGCCATAAAGTTAAAAGGCAAATGATGGTCTAAGCCAGAGGTCGATATAAAGAGGTCTTTCTTTAGAAAGAAATTATATGATATAGGAACCCAATAACTACTTTGAAATGAGCGATTTCTGAGAATAAGAAACAATAAGAATCAATAGATATATATCTATGTTTTTACTTACTTAATTACTTATTATACCATCAGATCAAATTTGACTCGGACATTTAAATAAAATTTTCATATATTTTAACACAAATCTTTATTAACGTTTTCAAAATAGGCTTCTTTGAGCCGATACAAGTATGTCAACGCTTAATTCAAATTTCTATATACCTACTTGCTATAAGCTTCGGCTGGGATGGCTTTCAGTGCCTTCAATGTCTTCAGTGCTTTTATTGGATTTTGTGCTTTTGGTTTCGGCTCATTTTTGGAGCGTCATTCGCTAGATTGTTGGTCAGTTTCAACGTCATATTCATAAAACCAGCGATCCTCAGCTAAATTGTTACTACAACTGGCCACCACCTCCTGGCTCTTAATAAGATTCGTGTTTCGTAAACGTCAGTTAAAAATTTTACATGTGAATACAAGAGCAAAGATAATGAGTCAAATTTGATACAAAGAAGTATGCGGATAACTCTTTGAAATGTTATAACTGCTTCCTTCATTGTTTCAGGTTTTTCTTTTTGCAAATTATATACCAGTTTTATTAGAAAAATTACGGTAAATAGAAAAAGGTTTATTAAAGCCTTAAGACATGAAATGGGGTTTAGTTGTTTATAGAAAAGATAAGGCTCGAAACTAAGAGGTTACTAAAATGTAATTGACGCTCAAAGAAGTATTACTCCATCAAAGAGAGAAACGAAACCCCATGAGGACATGTTAGCGGAAGGTTGCATCGCAAACCCTGACAGTCTGTTTCTCAGCTCTATGTAAAATAAAGGAATTGGTGTTTGAAAATCGACGATCAACAGTCAGAGATCTTTCTGCCATCGTTGTCATATCGGCAGAATCAATAAAACCATTTTGAAAGATCATTTGAGCCGAAGTGAAAGCACGTTTGGTCCAAAGACACTAATTTTTTTCGAAAAAACGTATTATTACTGGCAGTGAGTCTTGCATGTATGATTACGACCCGGAAATAGACGATCAGTCGGCCGAATATCGTGGCAAAGGTAAGCCAAAGTTGAAAAAACCACGTTAAAGCAGGTCAAAAAACAAGGTTATGATGCCAGGTTTCTTCGATTTACGAGGCACCACACCTCTTAAATCTTTCCAAGCATCCAAACTGTTAAAAGGAATACTATTTGAATGTTATGGGTCGTTTTCACGAAGATATTCGTAAAAAGTGGCCGAAATTATGGGCCGACAACTCTTAGTATTTGCAGCACGACAATGAACCGTCGTTTACTGTGTCGATTCTACGTGAGTTTCTTGCCAAATTTTCAAGCAATTTCGTGCCGCAACCACCATATTCATCTGATTTAGCTCCATGTGACTTCTGGCTATTCAGCAATTATAAACGAACGCTCCGAAGAGAAAGTTAAGAATTTTAAAATTGTGAACAAAGTCTTATTATTTCTTGAAGTAGTACATACATATATTTAAACTCTTTTTGGAACAATGTCTCAAAAACTCGGCATTAATATGGTCTCATAACCGTAAATTTCGAAATAATAAGTGATCTTCAGCTTGACTTATGTAGTGCGTTGAGTTTGTGAGAGTTGAAAATCTGAAATTAGGGATGTGTTATATCTATCGAGTCTTCATGTGTTTTCACATGAAGTCGTGCATTTGTTCGAGCAAGCTAAGTTAAGGGAGAGAATAAGCCGGAAAAGCAAATTCTTTTGGAATTTGTCATGCATTGTAGCAGCTGCATGGTGTTGCTGTCATATAAAAAAAGTAAAAGATAACACGTCACGAGTAGTAAAACGTTTAAAACTTCATTAATACCAGCACAGCGCAACATTAGCCGCTCACATTTCCAAACACGTTTCCAAGTATACACATCCAAGTATATGCAAGTATACACACGTAAGTAAAAGAAATGCAGCAAATGTGAAGGAAAAAGTGCACACTTAACTGAAACAAAAACAACGTTAACAGCTGAATCGAAAAACGGTGCATAGAAAGGGAAACGAAAAGTGCGAAATAGCACAAAATCCGCTACTAACCAATTTTCCATCATCGCCAGCTGCTGCTTGGATGGCACAGAAATGCAACACTTGCTTTATTTGCTTCGTTGCAGTTTAGCACATACGCACACATATGCATATACTACCGCATGTGCGGGTGGTTGCATGCCGTTCTCCAAGCGCGCATTTCGCAACAAATCAATAAGGCGTGATCGGAAACATGTGTGTCGTTTTTCCTACTTGCGCCAACAGCCAACAAGTCTCTCCCTTTTCTTTTTTCTTTTGAAAATGCGCGAAGATGTAGCAAATCAAAAACTTCATTTATCTGTGAAATTCGATTTTCAGAAATAATGATATCGTTGTCTTGTACATTCTCCTACGCCGTGTTGTAGTGAAGAATGCATGTGAAATGGGTTTTCGGTTAGTTGGTAAGATAGTTTAGGTTAAAGGCTATGTTGGATTATAGGTTATGCTGAAGTTGGAGTTATGTTGCGTTAAGTTATGTCTAACTGAGTAGAGTTAAAGTATGTCTTAGCACAAAAAAGTGTCTTTTGTAGTTTAAAGACTCACGTTTCGCGCGCTTTGCTCAACTTATGGTCACTTAATCGGCCTGCTGAGCATACTATTCGCACGACTATCACCCATCTTGGGATCTAGCAATCATTATTAGATAATATTCGACCAAATAGACCACATCCAGCACGCTGTGTACCAGTCGTAGCTGAAAGTGTACACGAAGACCGTGAAGAGTCGATTCTGCGCCTTTCGCAGCAACTCGAACTGACATATGGAACGACTTGGCGCATTTTACGTCGAGATATTAAATTGAAAGCATACAAAATACAGCTTGTGAAATATTTTTTTTTTACAGTCCGGGTCAATTCTGATCAGATGGCATACCAAAACTTAAGGTGCTCGAGTTCGCTGCTCGATCTCGATTTTTGGTATATATTTGAAGGTGCTAGTATTGACATGTATTAGAATCTTAGATCTTTCTCGGTTGTTTGAACCATTTTATCAATTTTTTTGTTTGCGTTGTTCGACTAACTGAGGATCCTATATACTTTAAATGGCTTTCTGAGGAAAGAAGGTATAAATTCAAATATTTTCTTTCCAACCTTGGAAATTCAACTTATTGATTGAAGAAAGGTCTATGCATTCTTCCCTAGTTCTCAGACTTACTTTTCGAATGTAGTGTTACTCAGTGATGGATTAAATTTGCTATGGGAGGGGTTAGGGGTAAAGTAAAAGTAAAAAAAAAATACTTTTTTTTGCGAATTTATGTCTTAAATATGGATTGAAAAATTTAATTCGGACCTTTTGTGTACATTTTATTGCCATTGGGTAACTTTTTTCGTCACATTTTTAGTTCATTTCATTGATATCGTGCAAGCAAATACTTTACGTGAAAGCGCAAGCTTTGAATTGGATTTGTTTGTGGCACCAAAACCCAATTTAACTGCCTTAAAAACCAACTGATTCAGTTATAGAAGAGCGTATTTCAATTGTACTTATGTACAAACTCACTCATGTGAAATTCGTAGTTGTAAAAATTTCTTCAAACCGGTTGAAACCGCTTTATTAAAAATAATGTGAACTTTACGAAGCTTTTTATTGCTGCACTAAAAATCGGGAGATAGAGAGAGCTTTCACGAAAAAACTGGTGGCGCATTAAAAAAATCCATCTTATTTCTGCGGCTAAACTGCTGCTTATGGATTCTTTTTCTTTTTACGTCTGCCATTGGTATAAGCTATCGTTTAACTTATTTAACGGCAGCAAGCGTTTTTAATATCTCTTTGGTAATGAGTTGTACTAACTGTTTTTAAAAGAAAATATATATCTATTAAATTGGCCGTATCTCTTCACCAATATTAAACTTTCACGAGTGAAGAAAAGTTTTAAAAATAATTTATGTCGCTCTTGAACTTTATTAAGAGTTTTAAAAACAAATCACTTACACACACATACACACAAACACACTAACCAAAAGCATATTTCAGCCACCGAACAATGCCATGCATGCATGTGGGTGTAATTTTTGTAACAACTTTAATTACATTCTCATTGTGGTCGGCAATTAACGCTTAATTAATTACCCATTCAAGAGCGACAAGAATAAAATAAAAATAAAATAAAATTTGCACTTGCAATTTACATTTAATTGCAATTTACACTAGCCTGCCACACTTTATAGCGAAATTATGTGCACACATTTGCGTAAAATGCACATTTTCATGTGCAACAACAAGGCGATGCAACGTACATTTAAACGTGCTGCAATAAAAACGGCCGCTGAATAAACGGTGAAAGTCGTTGCAAGCAAGTTTCTATGTCAGTGGTGGTTGCAAGTAATGGCCTTTCTCATTTTTAGTAGCATTAGTTGGTGGAAATAAAGCGAGATAGCGCTGCTACTTTGACATTTGCAATGAATTTTAGAGTATTTCACACGGTGCTACGCGCCGTATACGTAACCTACTTGCTGAAGTGAGCATTTGAGCGCAAGTTTGAGGAAGAAATAAATTAAAGAACTGTTGCTTTAATTTTATGTGAAATTAGAAATTTTCACTGTTTTTTAGACCAATTTGATTTGCGTTTATAGTCTTTCTTAGAATTTGCTTTATGTTTTCTTTTTATTTTCGGAAATATCTTTGCGAGTTAAGCAGAACCCCTTCTTGCAAATAAGTTGGAAAAAATGTGTGTAGCAATCGGTAGTTTTGAAAAATTGTAGATTCCTACCCGTAGAACATTTCTAGGAGCACCTTCGCCAAAAGGTGTCTGGCGGCGAAGAAGATTTTTCGGCTTAAAATCAAGTTAGAAAAAATGTGTATACAAATCGGTGATTAGTTTTGAAAAATTGTGGATTCCTTGCTCCCGTAGAACATCTCTAGGAGCCCCTTCGACAAAAGGTGTCTGGTGGCGAAGAAGATTTTTCGGCTTAAAATTATTTCAAAACCAAAAAAAAAATATTTACTCTTGTATGATTGTGACTGACTTTTTGGCTAAACACAACAAGAGAGTAATCGTTAAGTTATTTCATTCGCCAGATTTGGCTTCCTGTGACGTTTTTTCTGTTTTCTAAGCTGGAAAATCCGCTACGGCCCTAGTGTTGTACAAAAATGCTATTTGGACCTATTTTGGAGGCGAAGATATATTTAAAAAATAAATGTTTTTTTGACAGTCCGGGTCAATTCTGATCATATGGTATACCAAAACTTAGGTGCTCGCGTTCGCTGCTCGATCTCGATTTTTGGTTCACTTTTGCAGGCACTAGTATTTTCTTAGATAAATACAGGCAATGATCGAGGGAAAATTTAGATTTTTGGTAAAATATCTGGTTCCCAAAAAATTCGTACTTTCTTAAAAAATTTACACTTTAGAGTGGCATAAAAAATCGAAATTATTATTCAACATCTTATTCTATACATCATTACTGGCCAATTATGCCTCAGAAGGTCGTTTGAAAATTAAAAAAAAAAATCCAAAAAACTGTTCGTTGACATACATATGTGTATGTTTGGCTAAATGTTTTTTATGCCAGTATTCAAGTTAGGATGGACACCCATTGAAACTTGTGTTTTTTGTTCGTTTCGTTAAACGAGTGTCATTTCAGCGTTCGTCTACCGTCCATTAGCCTAAAATGCAACCTTGTCGGCTGTTAATATGCGACTAAGAGAGCCAAATCGAGAGCTCTTCAAGATTTGTTGATTAAGCAAACAAATATAAATGGGAAGCAAAACCAACTAATAAGTTTGATTTACATTATGAATAAATTGATTAGACGTAGGCTCTGGATTATACATCGAAAATAAGAATGTCTTTTAGCGATCTTTACTATAATTTTTTTTGCATAGAAAACAAAAACACTTTTTATTGATCTTAAAACCTTTAGAAGCATAAGGGGTTACATGGGTTTACGGGTTTCAAAGAATCGATTTTTAATTTAATTCTACAACACCTCTAGAGTAGTGTCCTAAATTTTCAAGTTGATCCGAGTAATAGTTCTGATTTTCAGTTTTTTTCCTTTGTCAAAGTTCTAAGTTAAGATTTTAACTAAAACACGTTTGTTTTTCACTTTAGAAGATCTTGTAAGAAGTTGTCCCGCCAATGCCGGCGCATCTTTTTTCAGGGGGGTCACCGGAATAGCGTCGCAATGGCCATGTGTAAAACATTTTTTTTTTGCAAAAATTTGAGAATTTCTTTGTTGATATGGTAGTGTATGTTTGTAACAATATTTTTATATTTCATTTTTTATATGAGAAAAAAATCGTGGAAAAAAGGCTGTTTTTTACCCGAGGAAACCCATGTACCCCTTAAGGCACTTAAAAAAATAATATTTTGTTTATAGAAACCGAGTTTTCTGAAATGTATTTTTATGCCGAAAGAAACATTTCTTCCAAAGAGAGGTGCTCAACACAACTGCGTATGCAAAAGCAAAAAAATAAACTAAAGGTTGCATCGCAATAGTACCACAATAGTTGGCATAGTTTGTTCGATACGCTACTCTCTACGCTTAGCGAAAGAAAGCTAAGATAACTCAATTTGTTTGATTTCTAATATCAATTTCGAGTACAATTTTATTCATGAAGAAATGACCTTACGTAATTCTTTGTGTCACTTAAAAATTTGCATTTTTAATAAAATATTTTCGAAGGTATATAAAGAAATACTAGTGTAAGACCCATTAAAGTCTCTTATCACCTTCATAATGCACTCAAATAGGTTGAACTAACCTAAAATTAAGCCAACTTATTTATGTGAATAGCTTAAGCAGACGGCTTTAACCTACTTTAATCAGATGGTATTTCATTTGTAACTCGCCTAAACTTTAAATATTGATTTGCTGCAATTAACTGATAGTCTCTTTATGCTTGATTTAATCATTATAGCACCATTATAAACCCCGCTTTGGCGTGGAGGATAAATATTAACGATATGTATTTCCAATGGATCTGATTTCGGTGCAAAATTGACTTCAAGTCAAGGTTCATTAACCGCTTTTGCGACCAAAAACTTAACAAATAGCTATTCCAATAATCAAAAAACAATATTTTTTTATTTGATTGACTGTCATTTGAATACATTTTAATTTAAAAATCACTGCATACATCTTTATTTATTAGCACAATTTTGTGTTCCAACTCATTGGAGAGTTTAAAACTGTCAGAGACAGAAGAGACGTACCGATGGTCATTTGTTTATTAGCCATTTTCAATTTATTACTCTCTCCTCGTCAATCATTTTTCATATGCAAATTGTTATGTATGTATGTGTGTGCATATAGATTAAAGAATGGATTTCTGTACATATACATATATGTACTTGTATATATACTTATGTGTATGTGAATCGTATCGAGTTTCGTTTCATAGAAAATTTGAAGTTGGCAGCTACGGAGCAATGCATGGAAAAGTGCTTAATTGACATGCAGTGCATTTGCTGGATATTGAAATATTTTTGACAGTTTAGCAGGAAACCACTGGTCACCAACACACAACTCAATTTATGGATGATGAATGCCGTTGGGTATAAACCGTCTATGCACAATCACTTAAATCGGAAACATAGCTAGATGTACACAGTTACAATCACATACATTTGAATAAATATATATATGTATATGTAGATATGTATGTATAGGAAGCACTAGCAAATTTATAGCACATTTTGCTGCACAATTGTTTTTGTGCGCTTTTCTACTAACACTAACGAATTTAGTTGGCCGGATTGTTCGCTGAAAATATTTTCTGACACTTTTTCAAACTGACTTTATCGCAGTTGTTCATTGTTGTTTTTACATTTTGAATAGTTTTCAATGATTATTCATTTGGTACTTTACGTTGCTGCATTTTGCCTATTAAACAGCATTTAGGGCTGATTGCATGTCATCGATTTTTTCAATAATCGATATTTTGAAATAATTTATATGTAGTTTTTTGCAATAAACGATATTTAGATATGATAATCTATCGATTTTCCAAAACTCGATATTTTGGTATCGATTAATTTTCGGAAACATCTATTTTGGCTTAGTTTCAATAATTGATATTTCGAGATAATATGCATAGTTGTTTTTTTTCAATAATCGATATTTCGAAATTATTATAATTCGACTTTTCCAATAATCGATATTTTGGAATCGATTAACTTTCGGAAAGAAAAGTTTCGGCTTAGTTTCAATAATCGACAATTCGAAATAATGTATGTATTTTTTTTAATAAACAATATTTCGAAGTGATAATATATCGATTTTTCATTAATAAATATTTTGGAATCGATTATTTTTCGGAAAAAAATATTTTGGCTTACTTTCGATAATGGATATTTCGAAATAATTTATATATGTAGTTTTTTCAATAATCGATATTTCGAAATTATATATCGATTTTTCAAATAATCGCTATTTTGGAATCGTTTAATTTATCGTTTAAAGAAATATTTTCGCTTAGTTTCTTCTTATACGTTGACAAAGTTTGAACAAATACGTTCCACTTGTTTATCCTAAACTAATCGAATTGTGGCTACGACATGTAGCTAGTGGTTATCGGTGTATTTAGCAACTGATTATTATACTCAGTTTCAGGCAGTTACTTTTGTACGATTTTGTTATCTATCAATTGAAGTCGCAGACCGATATTTTCGACATAAACTTGGATTATCCATTGAGGTCTTTCCATTCAATATCACACATATCTATCGATTTCATATTACAAATTTTACATCTCTAACTTCTAAAGTTAAAAGTATGAATGTGTGTGTACCACGTATATGTAACATACATATGTTTTGAAACATAATTGATGTTTCATGCGGAATTCGACGTTTTTATGATCAGAGTTACTTCATAACTTTTAATTGTTCCAAGTTAATTGATTTTTTTTTTTGAAAAATTGGTTGAACGCCATACTCAGAAGTAAAAATAATTTACTTTGATTAAGATTCAGATATTACTCAATGTTATCCCTGACGAAGATAAGGCTCCACTACTTCCTAGCTACTCGACGTAGCTGAAAAAACATTTCGATGGTAGTCGAAAAAAACATCGCCATCTGCTTCATTAGAGGAGTTGTATAATCAGTGCCTTTTCTTCTTTAATAAATTTTTTATTCTGATTTTCTTATGCGATTCGGTTGATGTAGACCCCGAGGTAACTGAATCCTCCAGCGATTAAAGTTAATTTTAGAGAGATTTCCACACAAAATATATATCAAGCCGATCCCTTCGTAAGGGAAAAGGGTTTAGAATATGAAAAAATAGTATTTTTTTATTAAATTTAGTAGTGGAAGTAATAGGTATATAAAACTGGTTGTTATATGTTGTAGAAATGAAATTCATGTCTTTAACTTTATCATCAAAATTTATACTGCATCGCTTCGTCATAAAGTTAATGTTTAAATTTATGAAAGATAAAAATGCGTACATTTAACCTTCTTGAAGTGCCAGTGCCTCTCAAACGTTCATTGGTTATGTTATGTGCAAAAGAATCAATCATAAGTTCATAACGGCATAAATACATCGTCTCACATGAAGCAATATCCTTTGGATATGGTGTAAAATATCATTCAAATACTCGTCTGTACGCACATGAGCGCTTCAGAAGTGGTTTGATATGGAATTTCCAATCAACAATTCTCAAGAGAAAATATTGCCAATACAAAGTTAGCTGTGAAACGGCATATTTCACCTAACCATACTTTCTACGTAGTTAATCCTAGAGGGTTCATACATGTTCATGTACATATATATACATATAAGTGTGCAATATTGATTGCAAATTTGTTTCATGCCATTTATTGAACTGTTGCGAGGGTTGCCAGTCATTTTAATTTCAAGTTTTCTATAAAGAAATATATTTTTTGTGCATTCTAGAAAATATAGATGTTACTTATGTTTTGACAATTTTACTGTAATAAATATATATACTTTTTCTATCTTGTAATGGATCATATTTTTTTTTAAAGGGTGATCCATTTCGAGGTTCCCTTCTTTTTTATAGAAAAAACTTAGAAACCTTAATGTTAATAATAACTAATGTTTATTATCATTCGAAAGAACATTATTTGGCATTTATTTTTGGAATATTGTCTCGACACGCGTGATGGTTGTTCCAAGACCAGAATCGAAGCGGGGTTGTTCCCATAGACTTTACACTTTACATATCCCCACAGGAAAAAGTCTAATGGTGTGATATCACACAATCTTGGTGGCCAATCGACTGGCTCAAAACGAGAAATTATCTGTTCACCGAAGAGTTCTCTCAATAAATTTATTGATTGATGCGATGTGTGGGAAGTGGCGCCGTTTTGTTGAAACCAAATGTCGCCGAGATAACGAGCTTCAATTTCAGGTATCAAATAGACGATTGTCATGGCGCAATAACGGTCGTCATTGACGGATACGAGCTCATCGGAGTCTATTTTGAAGAAATATGGACCGATGATTCTTTCTATATGAAATAGCAGCTCTTGAATCTCTTCAGGTTGCTCTTCGCTGCCTCTTAAACAATTCATAAGCTTAATCATGAGGAAAAATTTTAATTAATTTATACATAAAAATATAAAATTTCTCCTAATCTTTATTGGTACCTAAAAAATCAAATCTATTTTAAAGAAATATGGACCGATGATTCTTTTTATATGAAATAGCAGCTCTTGAATCTCTTCAGGTTGCTCTTCGCTGCATCTTAAACAATTCATAAACTTAATCACGATGGAAAATTTTAATTAATTTATACATAAAAATATAAAATTTCTCCTAATCTCCTAATCTTTATTGGTACCTCAAAAACCAAAATTATAATTTGCTACAGGAAGATGTAGTGTTGCGTGTGCGTGTAGTATAAAGACTGATCAAACTATTGAACAATACTTTTCTCTATACTCGTATGCATATATGTAAATGCACATAAACTTTCTAATCATAAAATCTCTGTTTGGTTTTTCTTTTTATGGCAATGCAAACAATTGCTTTCACACGCCAAATTGTCAAGCCAATATTGCTGCAACAATAAATTCGTTACATTTTTACTTGTATTTTACCTTTCATGGCATACCATATTTTGCACCTTACCAATACCACAATCGCATGAAATATTTGTCAGCAAAGCAATTTATTAATTAAAAAATAACGAATAAGCAATGAAATACAGTTTGCGGGATCTCCAATACGCACACATATGTCACCACGCAGATATATGTATATGAATTTGTAGACTACACATATGTATATAAAGGACTTTTGGGTAGGAAAGAAATACCAGAAACAAAAAATCTAATAATTCCCCCAACGCTTGCGACTAGTAATAAAAACAATGTCTGAATTGGCCACAGCGTTATGTATGGAAGTATGTATATGTGCATATATCTATATATAAATGTATGTACTATATATTTATCTGCATGTATAAATTTATGTATGTACAATAACTACCTGCGTGGATATTAAAAAAAGCAATAAAAACCAAGGTATCAGCATTACAATGTCAAAAACCTTGTGGGGGAGAAGTAGAATAGTCAACGCGCCATAACTTAAAATATTGGATAAAGTGTTGGAAAATGTATCTTGTTATTGTCGTTGTATAGTACAATACAGGTGAGAGGGGTAAAAAAGATGAATTGCAAAGCGGATTCACATACATGAAAATTAAAACTTTATATGTGAAATTATTTTAGGTTTTTTTATATAATAAGTACGATGAAATAAATATTAAAATTAGCTCCTGTAACAGTTTAATGAGAAAAAGTATTCAATTAAATTTTTTGAATTCAAACATATGTAGGTAATTTGCGATTCGTCATTGCGCTCACTTTAGTTGCACTACAATTTCCTGAAGAATGTTTTCATTTTAAAGCAACAACAATGGGAGACATCCGGCGGATACAGTGAAATATCTAGGGCCCATACTGGATAGGAAGCTTTCATGGAAGCTGAATATCGAAGAGGGAGCATAACAGGCATCGATTGCCTTGTGCTGCTGTAGAGGGGCCATTGGCAAAATGTGGAGTCTCTCACCGAAAGTGGTCCTCTGGTTCTACGACACCATAGTCAAGCACATTATGTATGGCGACGAAAGTTGCTATCAGACTCAGAGAATCTCGATTTTTAAAAGAACAAAAAGAACGTACCTGAACACTCGGATATTCTCACACACTTTTACTTCGTACCGGATCACTTGGATCATGGAGTCGCCAAACCGAACTCAGGCGGCTGTTTCTCTGGCCATATATCGACAAGAGAGTTGCGGGTGAGAAGAACCCGTTGGAGGAGAAAGGCATGTGACAAAGCTTGGGGGAAGGTTGGTGGAGGGGTTTATTGTCACGAGCTTTCTATCACTCAGATAGGAGAGCGGCGATACTAGCCTTAAACTCATTTACAGTGCGTTCATGGTAGGTCGAGGAGTGCCTAACCTCGCTATCAATAGCATCGAGTGTCTCTGTGAGAAGATTGGCATGGGTGAAAATGCAGGAAATTGCAAAGCTGAGGTAGCTAGGATAGGCAGCCTGGAGCCGCTATCGGAAGAATGGGAGCGGGTTGGTGCTCCTGTATATTCTTGTTTTCTACTAGCTGAGCTTCGCAGAAGCTTGGCCAGCACTGAGTCACCATTGGTTCAAGCGTTGTCGCAAAAGCCGTTTACTCCAAGTTTGTTCGGAGGGGGATATAGTGATTTCTTTGCCCTCAGTAAGGCTAGCCTCTCCCTAGTTGTGGGGAGTGGACATTAAACGCCTGAGCAAATTTGTATTGGCTACTAAGCGTTTTGCAAATTCATAAGTGTGAAACAGGAGTTCTCTTCTCTATGGCTTCCTAAAGCACTATATTTAGTAGTCCACGTGCGATGTTCGATCAGCCGTAAAATGACAACAAAGTCATCACTAACAGTGAATACAAGAGACGTTTTTTTAATTCCTTTTTCTTATGTTTATAACTTTATATTTTTTGAATTCAGTCATATACACAACATACTTAAGGTCTACACAGGGTTAATATATGTACATATAGTACATTTTCATCTCTATTTTAGACAGTTCAAATGCATCATGTGAGTAAGGTGTTTACCTTATACAAAAAAGATTAGAAAAATTGGATGAGCTGCTCTATTATTTCTTAACCAATTATATGTATTTAAGCTAATCTTTATTTCTATCATTGCGCGACGCGGAAATACTGTGGAATAAAATACTTTTTACCATCTGAAATATACAAAAAGTTCATTGACTGCTCAAACTACCCTCACATAGCAAGGACTTCATTTAGAGAACATTATAATGCCTACTTCAGCGCTTCGCCATTTATTGCCTGAGCCAACGTTTTCTTAAGTCATGCTTGAAAATAAAAACCCTTTCAAATAAAAATAACTACCATAAAATAATTAAAAAATATTTAAAAAAGACTTAAGTTGAATTTTAGTAGGAAAAATAGAGTGCCAGTGATGGATGACTGAACGAAACAGACGATTTTTGCACTTTAGTTATTACATACTTATTTTAATGGCTGGTGATAACTAAAAAATACGAAGAGAGTGCCAAAATAAAAGCAGAAAAGTACAAAAAAAAAGAGTAAATTAAAAAAAAAAATGAAAAAACGGAAAAGTGAGAAAAATGGAAAAAAGGAACAGGAGAAAAAATTAATTTGCGAATGTAAAAAACAGAAGGCAAAAAGAAGAAGCGAAATGTTGAAAATTTCTTTTGGCAAAGCAAAAATGCTGGCGGAGCGGAAGTGGCAAATGGAAAAGGAAGGTGGCAAGGTATGGCAAAAAGTAACAACTTAGTGCAAAAGTAGTAATTGAAAAAATTTAGTAGCACTTATATAAATATATGTATGTGTGTATGTGTGCGAGTATAAATGAGTGCTTATTGCGAAAAGGGTTGTAGTTGTGCGGGAAATAATGAAATACTGCAGTACTCAAGAGTCTTAAAGGAACAGCAAACAGTTTGGGAGGGCAAGAAGCAGGGCAGTTGGTGTAAAATTTGAAGCTGACGAAGCTGGCGTGTATATGTGTTTAGGTGCGTGGCTGTGTGTGCGTGACTCTGAGTGCCAACTGCTTACATAACGAATACATATATTTGTAGTTGTAGTTTTTGTAGTACATTTATTCAAGTTTCTCGTATATAACCAAAAGAAGCTGGTTCAAAGAAAACAGAAAGGAAAAAAACAATACAACAACAACAAAATTTAAGTAATTGTGGTTGCCTGCTCAAACACAAAGTATGGGTAAGAATTAATTTAAATGAACTAACGCTCACAAACAGTTCACGAGAGGGCGGGCTAAGTGGGCATGGCTCACGGAAGTGTTAACTACTAATTGAGATGCCATGTACCTACATACACACATACAAAAACATATACATAACCGTACATAGTTTGTATAATGAGTGACAAAGCCGCGCATTTTTCATGCCAAGGACCAAACCGGCAGCGCCGCAAAAGTCACGAAGACAAAAGTGGCGGAGTGCTGTATTATGTTGTATAAGACGGCAGCAAGCATAAGCAACAAAGGCGTAAAACAAGAAAAAAGCTGGTTGAGGGTATTGAGCGCGTAAGTCTCTGAAGAATTTATTGAAATAAGAATAAATTTGTTGACGCCGTGGGTGGAAGGTGAGGGGCGTTGCTTAAGCTTCAAAAGCGGTTTTTGTCAGCCTGCAAATGAGTTGGGCAAATTTAATTTTTTTATCCCATTTTTACATAATTAAAAGCGTGGCAAGTTAAATATATGCCAAAGCATGCCTTGTTGCGTATTTTGTGGCACAAAAGATGACAGGCTAGCTTCGGTAATAGTAAGGATAAAGAGCAATTAAGAAGTCGCAACGCGCACTTGCTGACTCACCTACTTGTTACCATGTTACATAAGATAGCAAAGATATTTTTAACACTTTATATATATTTTTATATATTTTTTATGCAAACCATATTTTATAGGTTATGTACAAGAGTCATTGAGAAACCGCATAAAAATCATTTTTGACACAAATTATCTAGTGTCTGATGTTGAGCGCCATTATTATTGTTGCGCTCAAAGCAAAAACACGAAAAAAGGAAACAAAAAAATAAAATAAAATGCGCAAAAATTTATGCATGAACGCTATTAGAAGTACGCAATTATTTTTCAGCTGACTGAGAGCGGCTTAGTTGGTGGCAATGGAGTTTGCGTTTGCTATTCGCCTCAGCGGCACTACAGTCCCTTTAAGTGCGCAAAATATGAGAATTCGAAAAATGCGGCTTCACGGTAGCTAGTATAATACCCTTCAGAGGTGCATTTCTTATGGCTTAAAAGGGTATAAAAAAAAGGAATTTATCTTAGTTTTGATGTGTCAGTTTGTATGATAGCTATATGTTATGGTGGTCTGAACTGAAAAATGTTTTTGGAGATTGGAGCGCTGTTTTAGGCAATAATCTCTGCCAAATTTCATGAAGATATCGCATCAAATGAAAGAGTTTTCTATACAAGCACTTGCTTCCGATCGTTCAGTTTGTATGGCAGCTATATGTTATAGTAGTTCGATCTGAACAATTTCTTTGAAGATTGTAACGTTGCCTTGGAAAATAATCTATGCCAAATTTTATGAAGATATCTCTTTAAATTAAAAAGTTTTCCATACGCGGACTTGATTTTGATCGTTCAGTTTGTATGGCAGCTATATGCTATAGTTATCCAATACCGCCTGTTCCGCCAAATGAGCAGCTGTTTTCAGAGAAAATGATGTCTGCAAAATTTCAGTTCGATATCTCGAAAACTGTGGGATTAGTTCGCGTTTGTATGAACTGAAATACCCTATACAGGGTATAGGAATTAAATAAAATAAGCCACAGTGCCACGCTGTCTATGTTTATCACGAATACCACGAATATGCAATATTTTATGTTTTTTAGAAATTTTTTAATTTTTATTTTTGGAATTTTTGTTGTTGATATCCTAGCTAAAAACCCTTACATTTTAGTGCGGTTTTCGAGGGGATACGCACAAATACTGACACATACACAGAAATACACGGTACATAGTTGCTTCGAAATCGTCATTTGTTGACTAACGGTGTAATTGTGAAATTTACTTACATTTTGCTTTTAATTGGAATGCCCAGTTTTATGAGATGACCGCCTTTAACGAGCAGCTATCGCTACAGTTTTGTCTGCAAAAAAAGTTAAAAAAACTAATAAGTTTTAGATATGTATGCATATAACTGTAAATAAAAACGTTTGTCAAGATATATAATATAAATATCTAAATATAGTATAATAAAATGTTTTCTTTTCGACACATAAAAAGGCTAATTGGCGAATCGTATATGCAACTGGTATAAATCACAAATACTAGCATAATCTTAGAGTGGTGGAATAGAAGGAGCTTATACAAATTTTATAAGCTACACACGTATATTGAAATTAAGGTGCAACAATGTTGTTGTTGTAAATATGAAGAACATGGAAGTGGTGAATCGAACAAGTAACTGGTATAAATCATTGAGACTGACATTTTCTTTTCAGTATTACTATAAATATAATTGCAAGCTGCCAAAAGCTTGCAATACTGCGAATCGAACATGCAACTGGTATAAATCAAAAATACTGGCATAACTATGTACCTGCAATGGAATTAGATTATATGCTACCAATTTTAAAAGCTACTTAGAACCTTTTCTTCACTAAAATCAATAAGTAATAAATAAGTCGTAAAATAACTGGTATAAGTCATATAGACTGACATATTGTGAAGAAAGGCAATGAAAAAGGTTGTAGATTGCAATATTTTAATGAGTTATTTAAACTAATCTTTTACTAATGACAAAAGCCTTCGTCAGCGAAGATAAGACTTTAATGGACCTAACAATACTTTATTTTGTGGAGTAAAAGTATCAACCGAGACGGCAATTTTCTCATAGTACTGGAATATTTGTTTGATAAGCGAGGAATGCACCGCGACCTTAGGTCTACTGTACCTCTCCTAAATCACAAAGACTCATCTAGCCTCAAAATATTGATAAAGTCCAATATTCTGCTAGGTGCTAGCGAAGAGATGTGATCCCTATTTGGAAACATAGATCCAAGGGCCTGTCGCAGAACCGGCAATTTACGCAAGAAGCTAGGCCCATGTTGTGTAAGTGCTTCTTCAGCTTACAGTGGCCAGTGTAAAATGCGACCAGTAGTCTGAGTTTATCCCTTGGGAGGTTGATTGCATATTTAAACTTGCTGAGGTTAGACCCCCAATACCAACTTGGCAAGATGTATTATAGTTGTTACCAATACCCTATTCCTTCTTTCTAGCGGAGCAGCTTTTTTATGGTATGGGGACCCACCTAAGTGTAGGGTTCACGTGTTAGTGGATGCTGCGAAGCGGGAGGGTTCATCAGCCAGTTCATTCCTGGCTATACCTTTGTGACTGGGCACCCAGATGAGGTGTACTTGGTTATGTTTCGCTAGGCTATTCAGTCGTTCTCTACACCACTGCACCAGTAGCGATTTGATCTCATAGGAGGAGATTGCTTCAAGTGCCGTTTGACTAACGCTAAGTACAGTTATATGTACATTGCGATAGTCACGTTAAAGGTTTATCTCTATGCACCGACTTATGGCAAAGACTTTTGCCTGAAAAATGCTCCCAAAACTTCCTATAGGTATGGAGAGTTTGGTGTGTGGTCCTGCACCGATTCCGTCCGACGTTTTCGTCACGGTATTTAAGTGCTTGTACCTCTTGATTGTACCATCTCTAAGCTGTAGCTCGAGAGTGGAATCATTCCATTCAGCCTTGCTGCCTAGGGTAACCTTGAACTCTTGGTGAAGTTCATTCCTTTTGGTAATTGTTACTTGGCAGAAGGGCCAAAGGTATTGTACTATTTAACGCTTTCATCCGCTACGACGAGATTATCTTACCGCTGCCACATCCTTCTGCTGTCATTTGTTGCAGTGTGTGCTTGGCTACCTGACCGTTTATTAGATGAAGTGGTGTGAGCTCACGCATGGAATATTTTCTTCAGGCAACTTGAAATTTTGAAAACATATGTACCATATACTCATAAGTATCATTTTTAAATATGATTACAGTAACGTAAACTTCTGCTGAAGCATGTACAAACAGGGGAGGCCAATCACGTTGTGAAATCGATTTGTTAAAGATAAGGTTATAAATTGACCACAGAAAGATGTATTAAATTGAAGTGACATAGGAACATCAATTCGATTTCCTTTTATTTTATGGTTTAGGCTTAGAGGTACCAGTGGAGGAACTTAAAGAAACATTTGGTCCAGTACAAATATACTGGAAATTATATCAAAAGGCTATAAAAACAGATTTCCCCATATACAATTTAACATAACTGAACCTAAGAAAGTGGATAGGAAATACTTGTATAGCTGATTAAAAGATAGTTTCAGAAGCAGAAGTGGAAATTCTTTTTGGATAAAAAAACGTCAGTCAATATCATGTCTGCCTAACACGAACTTCATAGCGAAGCTTATTAAAATGTCTTTTTCGAATAAATTTATGCTGAAATAAATTTAATTTTAACAAATACTAAACATAGCATTATGAAATGCATTTTAGAGAGACTGTATACATCATTGCTCTATGACTCGACACGCTCGTGTTTGTTGTTGCACACCTGTCAAAATTTTGATTTTCATATTTTCAATGAAACTGTCAGCAACTGATGGCAAAGCGCACATTCGTATTACATTCAAACATTTAACGGTTTACTTATGTAATATTACAAATGCGTATATGTATGCATGCACTTATGTATTTTACTAACAACAATAACAAAAAGGTTGTTGTTGTTACAACATGCAACGCAGTTGCAAATTGCAGAAATCGCTCGCAATGAGCCTGACGGTGGCAACACATAGCATAGTACAAATGTATGTACGTGGCAGTAGCAACTACTTTAAAGCAACACCAACAACAGCCAGTGCAACACATTTTTCATTTCATATTCGCAGCGAATATCACCATTCAAGTGCGATAATAACGGTGCTCTCACTTCAAGTGCAAGGATTTTATACAAAATGAGTTCCTATTTTACATTTTGATTTCCTCTCAAATGCCATTGACGTGAAATTGATTTTGTTGAAACATACTCGCGTATACCAATGTATGAGGGTGATTCGATTTGTTGTTAAAAGTATAAAATTTTTTCAAAATTTCCGATCTCGAGTTCGAAAATCTTTATATTAGGTATAATGGGCAAAGGGAAGTGTTAACCGGAATCAGCCCATTTGTGACATGCAGACATACTATCATCAGTAGAAAATTCCCTCGGAATTTCAGTTATATATCTCATATATTGACCGATATTTTCGTTAAAAAGTGAACTAAAAATACTAGGGCTCACATTTTACCTCGGTATCTAGGGACTTGAACAGTTTCGGTTCGATTTCAATATTTTTTTGGAAAAGTTTTTTCCCGCTACATTAATTGGAGCTTTATTTATACGCTGAAATGTGAAAGAATCAGATGGATTTTACAATTGTGTTATATAGGAGGTAGGCGTGGTTGTAATCCGATTGCCTCCATTTTTTACAGTGTTGCATAGGATTATTATAAGAATGCTATATAGGTTCAAATCGGTCGAGGAGATCCTGAGTTATGTGATTTTATTTAAAAGTGTGCGGCGCCACGCTCATTATCGAATTTTGACACCGGCTCCTATAAGACCCTCTTGTGCCATCCTGGATGTAAAATTTAATGGCTCTGATGCATTAATTCAATGATTAATCGCACTTTTAGTATAGTTTAACATAACAGTTTTGATGGCGGGGTCATCATCCGATTTTATTAGGGACGGGGTACGCCTGTCCACGCCCTTCGCTCAACTTATGGTCGACATAATCGGTCTACTAAGCTTACTTTTCGCAACACAAACACTAATCTTGAGACCCAGCACAGACCACGTCCAGCACGCAGTGAAAACAGTATAGCAGCCGTAGCTAAGACTGCACACGAAGACTGTGGAGAGTCGATTCGGCGCCGTTCGCAGCAACTCGGACTGACGTATGGAACGACTTGGCGCATTTTACGTCGAGTTTACAAAAATTGAAGCCATTCGACCTTGCCAAGCAACATTGCTTCGCTCTATGAGGTCCTGAAAAGTTCTAGGAAGATCCAACTTTTTCGAGCCAAATTTTTTTTAATCGATGAGACCCATTTCTGGCTCAATATGTATATAAAAAAGCAAAATTGCCGCATTTGGAATGAAGAACTATCTGAAGAGTATCAAGAGCCGTCAATGGCAAACGTTATCGGGACATAATAACTGCCTATTTGATACCTCAAATTGAAACTCATGATCTCGGCGGCATTTGGGTTCAACAAGACGGCACCACTTTCCAAACATCGCATCAACCAATTGATTTATTGAAAGAACACTTCGTTGAGCAGATAATTTAACGTTTTGGGCAGGTTGATTGGCCACCAAGCTCCAACCAAGCTTTTACACCGTTAGACTTTTTCCTGTGGGAATATGTAAAGTCAAAAGTCTATGCGGACAATCCTTCCAATATCTAAAGTCATAATATTTGCCTCAATTTCCACAAGTAAAGGATAACCAAAATCCGCTTGGCCCTAACCAGAAAAGGCTCCACCACAACCTCTATTATTGGACTCTATCTGAAATCAAAATGTTACTCTAAGTACAGTTGAAGTTATAACGATTATACTGAGCAAAAGGCACTAGTTCAAGAACTAGCTTCAACTGGTATCTTAACTAGTTTAAAGAATTTTCACATTTACATATTCAGACACTACAAGGCGTTTATATGTATATAGTATGTCGTATAATGTGCTCACATACCAGCTCAACTCATTTATGAACTTTTCGTGGTAATCAAATTTTGCATAATGACAGTTTTCTAATAGTTAGTTTATCATGGCGTCGTGTTGCCGCAGTCCACACACACACCCATGCACACACCTGCGCCGGTATTCATGTATGTAGTTGCCAAAATATGCAAAGGATACAATGAAAACATGGCTATGCACGTCATCTGTGGCATGCGGCATGCCACGGTGCATAGGTGGCTTTAAGTCTCATAGTGCGGCATAAACAAAAAACAACCATTCGTTTGCTTGTTCGCTCGAGCTGTGTGCAAAGTTTAAGAATTTATTGGCAAGTTATCTCATTTAAGTACCATATAGTGGATTCTGGTTGCCCCAGAGGCGAGCAGAGTGGGTGGCTTTGGAGATAGCTTCGAGCTTATAGGCGAATTCGGCACTAAAGATGCGAGTGATTGAGTGGGTGGAGCGTGTGTGGCATGTTTGAGTAGGTGCAACTATGTTTGCACCCATTTGTAGAAAGTTGCAGGTGAATATTTGCCCCGAAACGTCGGTATTTGTTGCTTGCGGTGCAACATCTCGGCAAATATCTCAATTTGGGTCAAATGCATTAGAGAGTGGCTCCAGACAGCCGCTTTATGGTTACTGTGTTCAGGCGAAATTCCAGCGATTTACCTATAAATATGCAATGAAGTTCCATGAATTGCACGCAAAGTTATAATTAAGGTTAATTTGTGGAATCTTAATAAGACTCTACTAGAGTGTACATAAATATGAATTATGTTCATATATGTGGATGAATGGTGGGTAATGGTGACGAAAATTGTTTGAAGAGTGATTTCGTTAGCTAGAATTTTCCGATAACCATTTTGTAGTTTAGCTGATTGCGTGTCTAAAGTTAGCCAACGTTGATGTTGTGAAGACCAAGTAACTTAAGAATCTACACTGTTATCACAAGTGGTCTAGGAAAGTTTCTACATGCCTTTGTCTGGCATCAAAACGGTGGGACATGAAGCAAACATTTTCCATTATCTCACACTGTCGCAAAAATAAACTAAATAAGGTTAGGTTGAACTTGGTCGACCACGAATTCAAACTTTAAGTACCCGAAATACGAGGATCATCGCGGCTGGTCTTCAGTGATATAGCTTCCATTTGGTGGTTCTTAATTGGCGTAGACACCGCTTACGCGATTATAGCCGAGTTAACAACAGCGCGCCAGTCGTTTCTTCTTTTCGCTACGTGGAGCCAATTGGATATTCCAAGCCAAGCCAGGTCCTTCTCCACTTGGTCCTTCCAACGGAGTGGAGGTCTTCCTCTTCCTCTGCTTCCCCCGGCGGGTGGTGGTTCACTAGTTCAAATTTCGATTGAGGAGCATTTGTTAACTTATAAAGTCAACGAAGGTTTGACGTCCATCGAAAGTGTCTTAAATCTTATAGAACGGTATTGTTAGAAGTCCAAACAAATAAAAATAAAGCTTTGTCCAACATTTTATATACAGTCTGTAGGTTTAAGGTGATAGGTCTAGTAAAAACAAATCCATAATTTTTTCAATAGACAGCTCTAGTAATCTGTGCCTCACCTTATACAAGAGATTGGCAGGGTATCATCTACAAGGAGCTATTCCTCTAAGTCCACGTCCTTAATTCGGACACGTACTGTTAACTATTAGATTGTTGCTCATCTTTAGCCGTTAGGAGAGGAATTATGTTCAATCTGAAGCATGCCAGGCCACACATATCAATAGACACTCTACAGAAACTCCGGGAGCTTGGTTTGGATTTTCTTATGCATACACTTTATAGTCCGGACTATCTGTTTCTAAGATGGTGAATGATTTTGTTGAATTATTCGCTTTGAGAGAAGCTTGTGAAAATCGATTGTTCTAGTTTTTCGCCAATAGGGTCGAAGGTTTTCAGGAGAGCGTTATTATGAAGTTTTCTTCCGAATGGCAACAGTTATCGAATGAGATGAAAAATTATGGATTTTCCTTTTTTGAGACTGAACATATTATTTAAGTCGAAACGTTTTTGTATTAGATATCCTTTCTGAAAAACTATTTTTTTGTGAAATACAGTGAACTGGAGAGTTTGAAGAAGCTCCGCGCGATAGCTTTACTCTCGAAAAAATCTGCTCGGATCAGTAAGAGTTATGCGAGTTCGTGAATTTCAATTTGTCAATATCCTTATCCGATTCTATTGTTATTTCCTTATTCATCACGAAAATCAGGCGATCTTTGACAGGAAGTAACTCAAAAAAATTATATCAACTAATAAACATCGTTTAAATTATAATTATTGATATTATTGGCTTTATTGGTCAACAATCCCAAATTCGATCCCGAAGCCGTCTTGAATTTGATCCCGATCCCGAAAATGGTTTTCTTATTTATTAAAATACTTAACTTCCCAAAGCCTATCTCGAATTCGATTCCGATCCCGAAATGTTTTTTCTTACTTACGAAAGTACTTAATCCTTATATACATGCAACCATTCGATCCCGAAGCCAGTCTCGAACTTGATCCCGATCCCGAAAATTTTTTTCTAACTTACAAAAATACTTATTGCTTATGGACATGCATACATTCGATCCCGAAAACAATCGCGAACTTGATTCCGATCCCGAAATTTTGTTTTCTTACTTATGAAAATGCTTTAAGCTTATCCACATGTAACCATTCGATCCCGAAGCCAATCTCGAACTTTATCCCGATCCCGAATTTTCTTTTTTTACTTACGAAAATACTTAGTGCTTATGCACATGCATACATTCGATCCCGAGGCCAATCGCGAACTTGATCCCGATACCGAATTTGTTTTTCTTACCTAAGGAAATAGTTAACGATTATACACATGCAACCATTCGATCCCGAAGCCAGTCTCGAACTTCATCTCGATCCCGAAATTTTTTTCAACTACGAAAATGTTTAACTCTTATACACATGCAACCATTCGACCGCGAAGACAATCTCGAACTTGATCCCGATCCCGAAATTTTTTTTCTTACTTAACGCTTATTTACATGCCACCACAGTTTAAGTCTTTTCACTAGCATGCGATTATTTTCACAGTTTTACTCAATTTCTGCGAAAACGTTAAGGTGGCATGGAAATTCTTTCAGCAAGCAACGAAGGCTTAACCGAAAGCGAATTCATCTTGCGCACTACGCTGGCGTGCACTCCATGTATTTTGCACTTTAATAAATGCATTTTTCATGCTGTCATCACAATGTAACAGCTCGGAAAGTAGTTGTTAAATGCAATTGCAATATACGCTTATGCTGTCGTTTTTGTTGTTGTTGCTGTTATAAGATGTTACTAAAGCGTTATTGTTGCCGGCAGAACCGTTATATTACTAGTGCATATTTTCATTTGAAGGCAATAACAGTCAACAAACTGTCGCCGAGCTGTGATTTATGGCGTCAAAGTGGGGAGTAAGCAAGGTGGGTGGTGGAGATACGGAGAAGGAGAAAAAGAGTGAGGTGGCTAGGTGGGAAGTGCTTAGGTGAGGGTAGTGATGGACAACACCATTAGCAACTTAAGTGCATTTGTATATATACGTATTTATATGCAGGTATACAGCTTCTTTACACACGCACACACACACACACATGAACACATACGCACTCATTTCCCTACAACATCCAAAGAAAATATACAAATTCGTCTACATCTACGAGGTGAGTACAGCTGACCATCCCACCGTAAATTGTAAAAGCATCACGTTGCCGTTCAGCAGCCATTATCTTTACATTGATGATGTTGCACATGTGGCAACATCAATAGAGCTCATGTCGGACGGTTGAACGATTAACGCAGGCAAATACTAAATATAACAGTGCAGGAAAAAGAAACAAGAAAATAGTATTTTCCATAAACAGAGTTATGTAAGGCTTGCTACGCGAACGGTAGTGAAGTCGGTGAATTTCATGGTAGTGCGCCTGGATGTAGGCAATGCATAAAATAAGAAGTGCAGTGCACGTGGGCGGCGAGGAGTGTTATGTGAAATATTTTAGTGTATGCAAGGATTTCGGTTTTATGGGAAAATTTATATTTCGGGATCCCGATATTTTTCGGAATTTATTAATATATTATTTTTATTTTAGTACTCACCGGAAAATTTGAAATTTGGCGTGGATGCAGAAGCTTAAGCACACTCAAAGTAAAATTTTTGACTTTGAAATATTTTTAAATAAAATACGAAATTACTTTTAGATACGTACATACATACATATGTACACAAATACTAACTTTATATTGCCTACTTGTAGGCGCATTGCATTATTTGCTTTGCCGATTGTTTGCTTGCAACATAATGCAAGTAATTTTATGTACATATGTACATATGTATGTATGTATGTATATCTGCCGATTTTTTTATATAATGTTTTTTAATACAGTTATTTATTTAGTTAAAAGTTAGTTGAATTCTGAAATAATGCGCTGCTACAAACCGCTTTCTATCCGCTAAAATTTAGTATAAATAAGATGACTTCACATTAATTGTATTAATAAATACTTTCTAGTATTATTATATTGCATATATTATATTAACTAGGTATAAACGTTGCCTACATTCAGGGGCTAGTGCTTCAAATTTGCCTCTACTCAATTTATTTTGTCATTATTACATTTCTAAACTGAATTTTAATTAAAAACATGTAAATGGAATATTTTTGAAAATTTCGGGATCCCGAAATTATTCATTTACAATCCCGAAAAATTTCAAATGCAGTTTAGGGCCTCAGTAAACTTACATACGAGCATTAAGTGAAAGAAATAAACTTTTGATATATTCGAAAACTTCGGGATCCCGAAACTATTTACATATCAATTTAAATACCAACATTTTTAATATCAAATTTAGCTTTTAATGGAACTCACATTTGAAATTTTATAAAATAAACGCATTTAATATTTTATGAAAATTTCGGGATCCCGAAATTATTTATTAACTCTACCAAATATTTGTTATATGACATTTTAATTTTTTTTATTTACTCATATTTGTAATAAGTATAATAAATGTGGGAAACTCAAAAGTCCTTGCAGTCTGAAGCCGCGTAGAATTCGGGATTCCGAACACTAACTTGACATGTGTACATGATTGAGAAAGTAATAAATACGCGCCTTTCTGAATGCAGTGCAACAAGGCAACAAAGTGGGCAACTAAATTTTATACTATATACTCGATTGTAAATACAGCATCCTACAACTGTTATTGTGTGCGTATATGTACAAATATTATTACTAATACATACATATATAAATATGCATTTTAATTTCGCTGTTCGGTTGCATACATATAAAAAGAACGTATGTATTGGCACTAAAAACCATTCAAGTGTAAATGGAAATGGCCATTCATGCTGCATTCTGTTGCAAGCAAACAATCGGCAAAGCAAATAGTGCAATGCGCCTACAAGTAGGCAATATAAAGTTAGTATTTGTGCTTTAAATGCATTGGCGCATGTCGCTGAGTTACACCCACAAATTGCGGGAGTAACGGTAGTTCGGTAGTAGTAAATGTGATGCTGGTAATATTTTTACTTGCAACAACAAAAGCAAAAACAGGCGAAAGAAAAAATGCGACGAACTGGAAAAAGGAAATGAAGTGTATGGCTACAATAAAAACGGCATGAAATGTATGTAAAATTCGATTTAGAAATGACCAGAAGAGCAGAGCGTACACAAATAAGAAAATGGAAAGAATACAGCGAGAGAGATGATAACGCAAATGTTACGGAATATATTAGGAGTGTGCAAATGTATGTGTATATGTGTGTTTCTGTGTATTCTTGTGTGTGCGAGTGCTAGTGAATGCATTTACTTAGGAGCCTTGTAACCCATACATACATACATACTCATACAAACATATATTTACATATTATATACACACACCCACATCCTCATGCTAATTTCATTTATTTTTCTCTGCCTTGGCTTCGTGTTTCCGTACAATTCTATTGTGATTTCACATTTTTACACATTTTTTCTTTGCTGTCTACCGATTCTTCCGCCATTTTCACTGAATTTATTTATATTCAAATGCATTACATTATTCTATTTATTTCTGCTGGCAGACTTTGTGCAACAAATATGCAAATAAATGCCAACAAAGTGTGGATAAAGAGCATACACATTGTTATATTTGCCGATTGTTTAACTATTTGTAGATTCAAACACACACACATATACTATACACACACACACTTGAAAATGCCCTTGCAATAACTACACATGTATGTGTTGCAAAAAGTGGTGCCGTGGCACAAAAAAACTTGCCCTGCCTGATAACGTAAAATTTATTATTTTCAACACAATGCAAAAATGTATTTGTTGTTGTTGTGTTTTGTTGGAAAAAACTTTACTTTCTTTTTACTTTTAGTTGCTTTCTTTGTCCAGTTATTTGCAACTGATTTGTTTGCGTTGTTCGACTGAAATCGCTGGCATGGAATTGAAAGAGCAGACACAAACGAAGAGAGAAAAAAGTGACAAAATCCGGAAAATTTGTGAAATCCATCCAGTTACCTAACAATTTAATACCAAAACAGCTCAAGCTTGTATGCTAATAGAAAAACTTTGTTCGGTTACCTTTTTGCTATGTTCTCTTTCAAATTTGGACAATATTTGGGAGCTTTTAGTGGCGTGTGACAAATCCTTAAAGGACAATAACCCTTTACAGCAAAAAGATCGCAAACTCAAATGCTCCGAAGGTCATAAGTGGACATTGCACAAATTTTGTTGTTGTAATTTTAGGCAAAGTTTTAAATTGGAACCCTTTGTAAAGAAAACAAACTTAATTGACACATTGATACGTGTGTCTATCTGCTTACGATAAGCAGCTTAAAGTCTTTTGAAATCTACGAGGGTGATTTGACAGATAGATAACAATAACGAATTAGTATTAAAGAAACGCTTAATGCTGAATAAAGGTGCCTTTAAGATATGGTTTTAAGCTTTTTTTGTTTTTTTTCTGCCCAACTAGTTATTATTAAGCTGGTCCGTGTGTTATTTTTTAGTTAGTACTATTGTACTTAACCTCTGGGTTAGATAGATAGACCAAAGTATTTATAGTGAAGGCTTTGTTTTTGATAAATCTGAACCACCGTTAGCCTTTTCCAACATTCGCAACGATTCCGCACACGAATTTTGGTTAGAAATAAAAAATTTGAGAAAAATTGTTTGCTCGATTTCTTATACATTGTAAAAACCGCAACGCACTACTGAGGTTTATCGACTTAAGCAGCTGCTGTAAATTAATTGGTTGACAATTTCCATGTGTTTTTTGTCACAATATATATGAGTTTAGAGCGCGCATATTAAAGTTTATTTTTGCATCCTTAAAATATTTTCCATTAGGGTATATAAGCGTCGTTCACCTAATGACCAGATTTCGGCAGAGGAATGTTACTTACATTAAGACTAAGTACTCTCCATACTCTATGCAACTCATATTCAAAACTGGATACACGCCGTCTAGCTTTATTTTAGTTGCCCTATACTTAATATATAGCATTCAAGTCCTTAATCCAAACATACTTCTCATATATTCAACAACAATTGAAAAATATTATATGTATAATTGGGACT
Organism: Bactrocera tryoni; assembly: GCF_016617805.1. Lineage (NCBI taxonomy): Eukaryota > Metazoa > Arthropoda > Insecta > Diptera > Tephritidae > Bactrocera > Bactrocera tryoni. Next base: position 25,659,128 of record NC_052503.1, on the reverse strand, counting down.
GATCTTTATGCCTAGCGCCGAAAATGGAATATATTTTCTTCCATACGTATGCCAAACCTAAGGTTTTTCAGAACGAATATGCTTTCCTTTTTATTTATAGTATATTGCAATCAAAATGTCAGTATAAGAGATATCTCACTAATTTTTATAAAACTGTGTATCTTATTTATAATAAAGTTTTGTTGATATCCGAAAATATTTGTGACTGCTTAAAACCTTACCAATTGAGAGAGAATACTAAAGAAGTATCTTTCATATTTTTAAAGTCAGTTTATTCGCATTATTTTCTAATAATGAAAATTTTTGTTTCGTCACTTCTCCGATAATTTTGAAAATAAAATCAGAAAATGTATGTATAATTCCAGCAGTGAAGAATTAAGTAGGCAGAAAATATTTTAGTTTATATCCAAAATTTCTTAAATGACGATATAATCTATTCTTTCCCTTATTTCGATAATGTAATGGGGTTTTCAATAAGAATGCTACAAATGTAGACCGATAGGGACAGCAAACGACGCCAAACTTTTTAACGGCGTTTTGACATTTCTCTTCAGTAAGTTCAGTTCATTTCATTATGTAAAGATATACGATCCAACAACGAGTCAAAATTATTAAAATTTACTACCGAAATTCAGAGCCTGTGGCCTAAACATTAAGAGCGCTACGTCCAATTTATCAGATCAACAATTAAGCCTCTAGTGAAAAAATTTGAATCCACATGCACAGTACAAAATGAAAGAACAAAGACGTGCCCATAGTGTCGAGAATATTGCTGCCGCTAGCGCATCAATTGAGGAAGACCCGAATCAGTCTCTCACACGTCGTTCTCAAGCGTTGGGCATCTCTGTGACGTCGTTAAGGTGAATTTTGGGAAAAGATCTTGGCCTAAATCCTTACAAGATCAAATTGACGCAAGAACTGAAGCCGCTTGATCACCAGATTTGTCGTATTTTCGTGAATTGAGCTGAGTTTGAAAATGAACCGGATTTTCATCGAAAAATCATCTTCGAAAATCATCTGCAATGAGGCTCATTTCTGGCTGAACAGCTTCGTCAATAAGCAAAATATGCGTTATTGGTTAGGCAGCAATCCACATGTACTCCATGAGTCACCATTGCATCCTGAAGAAATTAAGGTTTGGTGCGGTTTATGGGCCGGCGGCGTCATTGGTCCGTACTTCTTGCGTAACGATCAAAACCGGCACGTTACTGTGAATGGGAATCGCTACCGCTCAATGATAACCGAATATTTGCAGCCCAAATTGGATGACATGGACTTGGATAATATGTGGTTCCAACAGGACTACACCACTAGCCACACCACGAATGTCACAACGTATTATCTCACGAAAGGCTCTGTCAATTGGCCGCTTCGGTCGTGCGATTTGACGCCATTAGACTATTTCTTGTTGGGCTGCGTCAAGTCTATAGTCTATGCCAACAAGCCAGCGACGATTGATGAACTTCGTACGAATATCATACGTGAAATTGCAGCAGTATCGGCCGATTTATGCTTGAGAACCGTCGAAAATGGGGTTCAGCGTCTGGACTTCTGCAAGCGTGCCCGCGGTGGCTATGCAAAAGAAATCGAGTTCCATACACAATGGCATCGAATGTACTTTCATAGGAATAAAGAATTTCGTTGATATCCCAAGCTGTTTTTGTTTTATTTAAACAACTTTTGTAGCGCTTTTATTGAAAGACCCGTTTTGTTGAATAAAAAAAGACAAATTTTGTCAAAAAACGGGTTTTACGATGATAGGCCATAGGCTTTTCCTTTGAAATGTTATGCAGCAGAAGTGAATGCTTTTTCCTTTTCTTCTTCTCTTTTCTTTTTTCCGAACAATGTTTTAAATTTTTTGGACTCGTCTTTTTCTTCTTCTTAAAAGAATCGGATATCAATACCTAAGCCTATGGAAGTTTTGTACGCATTGTGTATTCGACTGACCCCACAGTACAACTTCGACTCCATAAAATCAATATTTCCACACATTTTCTTTTCAAATTTATGCATTTTATTATTACGCCGCTTATTCACTTTATTTTAATTGAATAATGAAAGCGCTCAGTTGTGGCATGGTTGCATATGTGAATATGCTTTTTGGCATGAAATTCCAACACTAAAATTATTGTATGCAAACAAAAAAAAAATAATAAAAAATGTGAAGTAAATCTCCAGCAGCTGCTGATGTAGCGCGTCTGTGCCACACATTTGTGCCACAGATGCACAGATTTTATTATTAACAGCGCTGCTTCATTGCCACTGCCAAATGCTGGGCTTTTATTTGTTTTTGTAACTGCTTTCTTTTCAACATTTTTATGATGCTTTTTTAATTTTTCTTCTCTTTGTACAATATACAAGCATGTTTTTGTGGAGCGATCATTATGGCTGTAGCTGCTTTATCGCAACATTTGCGCACCAGATGTGGCACGTTAAATGCTTTATTAACTTTGTCGCCTCAAACCCCCAATTACACGCGCGTACGGTGCTTTAACACGACGCACGCACACATGGAATGGTATGCAAATGTCTCTCTGTGCGTGTGTGTGTGTGTGCACTTGAAAAATGGAGTGGGTGTTACGCGTGCAACGTCTGCTATTAATAATGCTTTACTTGAAACAGTTTTTTCGGCTCCATGAGCTCCATCCACAAACATACATACATACATACATACACACACGTATAGCTTCTATTTTAATTCAATTAAACGCTTTGTATACAAATATAGGAGTATGTGTCTGCCTTATTGCACTTATGCCTACATATGTATCTGTAAGCATGTGGGGGCATGTTGTTTCTTGTGTTGCACGCTCGTAAAATAAAATTGGTGTGAATTGATATATGGCCGTGGCGCTTGAATTACGCTCCATAGATGTGTCAGCGTCTGCCTGTTATTCGTTTTTGTGTCAGACTGTCTAGATTTGTGGCACATATGCATGTTGTTGGTGTGTTTGTTTGCTCCTCCAGTGTCTGTTGCATGTTCCTCTCCACAGAAATAAATCTGTCTGTTTCCCATACGCTGTACTTATTTAAATTCTAAATATCTTTTTAATGATCATGGAGTTGTTGTACAACAACGTTACAAAAAGCATTTGTGAGAGATCTATTCTGTGGTAAAAGATATTCGTCAAATCGAAAATAAAATAATTGTTGAAATTGTTCTTGTTGACGTAATATGAGTTTTTCACAATTTTTTTTTTTTTTACTTTTTTCTATAATTTATAATATTTGGGGTACTCACAACCCGTCGTAAAGCATCGTAAAATCGTAAAATCATACATTTTTACACTTGTTTAAAAAAATTGTTGTTGGATTTCATACAAAAATGAGTTTACACATTAACTACTCTCAATGCTATGTTTTCGAATCGTTATAACTTATAACTTTATGAGACTTGTGAAAACCCTAATTATATTTTCGTTACAATTTTTTTTCAAAAACTTAATTTTTTAAAAATTCTCATTTTTTAATTTTTTTTTATTGTATTTTTCAAATATAGTATTTTTCGAAAAGTTTTGTTTCTCAAAAACATATTTCAAAAATTTTACTTTTCAAACATTTTTTTTCAAAACTTTATTTTTCAAAATTAAAAATTTTCAAGCACAAAATTTTATTTCAATTCCCTTTAAAAAATTTCAATTACTGCGTATCTTTCCTCATTATCTTTGAAAAATTTATGAATGTTTTGAACATACAATATTTTTTTCGGTCGAGAAAAGACGAATAGTGATGTACTACGTTAAGAAACCGAATTCAGAATAAGCGTCGGATCATATAGACTTCGAATTGATGCTTTTAATGTTTTAAAGATGTTCGTATAAAGAATTGCGTGAGAGCCCGAACTCCTTCTTTTTTTACATTTCGAAGAGTTATTACTCATTGAAATCTAATTTCTATACCTAAATTATTTAATCTTTTAAAAACTCATCTGTTTAACTAACACAAAATCTCAGTAAATCTAATCTCAAACGTTCCATGGCCTGCCTGCACAAATCGCAACCAGCTTAGGTTAGGTTACATCGTGGTTAAATCGATGAATCTCATTTGGCCAGAAGTTCGTCCGTTTGTTACACATAAACTCTTCAAAAGTTGATCACCAGTGCCTCATAGATCAGCGAATGGTTTTGAGTCTATCAGCGTTCTGATTGTTGACCACCACTTGATGAGCTCACTGGAGGTCCAAAGGTCTAACGCGAGAACGCAAGCAGACATCGGAGAACCGACTCGACCCCAACCTCCCTAGTCCCCTCATGGGCTTTGCAGTTTCCAGCAATTCCACTGTGACCATCGATACGAAACTAATGTAGAAGAAGCTTGATGGGAATGCTAATGAGGTCATGCACTCCTAGCCTAGTTTAGAGCTCAAAGCCCGTACAGACGCTGCGCCGTCGGAGTGAATGAACACCTCTCTGAAGGAAGCTTGTAGTATATCTACTGCTATTGGCAGCTACTTTCACTTGAAAGACGCTGTAGTGGTCTGGTAGTCTGAAACTAGAGTTGATATAGAGCTCCCGCCAGAAAACTTCACTACCCCCCTAACTTCAATCCATCTCTGAAAATGCTAAAATGCTCACTGCACCCCTTTTCCTTCTCCCGTAGCTTCTCTCGAAATGTATGGAGTTCACAACAAAGTCCTATTCGCTTGGTTGCTGCAAAGTCGCTTTTTCTGCGCAGTAAAGTTTTGAGCCTTTTTTCAAAGTTTATTATACTGGTATTGTCTTCTTTAAGAAAGAGAAGAACAATCTGTTTCTGAGCACGTATAACCCTAGTTTTTCGGATCCAGACTTCGGTTTATGTCCATATAAACTTGCTTTTTAACCCTGTAATCTATTCTTGGTCTCAAATTTAAAATATTAATTGAGTCAAAGATTTCTGCAGTGAACAGAGGTTGAACAGGTACTACGGGTATTAAATTTACAGCGAAGTTTGTAACGTAATATGCGTAAACCTTTAAAGGACCTCTTCGAGCCATTCGATATCAAACGAGCTTTCAGATAAGGCGACTCTCTATCGTGCGACTTCTTCGATCTAATTCTGGAGAAAATAATTCGATCTGCAGATTAGAATGGAGAAGGTACAGTTTTCGACAAGAGTGTACAGCTCCTGGCGTACGACGATGAAATTGATATCATTGGCTTCAACAACCCCGCCGTTAGTTCTGCTTTCTCCAGGTTGGAAAAAGAAGTGAAGCAAATGGGTCCGGTAGTGACGAAATAACTGCTGTCATCTAACAAGCACTCGCGACTTGGCTCACACGTCACTGTAGACAGTCATAACTTTAAAGTCGTAGATAATTTCGTCTATCTTTGAACCAGCATTAACACCAACAACAACGTCAGCCTCGACATTCAACGCAGAACAACTCTTGCCAACAGGTGCTACTTCGGACTGAGTAGGCAATTGAGAAGTAAATTCCTCTCTCGACGCATAGAGACCAAATTCTACAAGCCACTCATAATACCCGTTCTGCTATATGATTCAGAGGCATGATCAGCGTTACGAGTTTTCTAGAGAAAGATTCTGCGGAAGATTTATGGTCCTTTGCTCATTGGCAACGACTAATAGCGCAGCCTATGGAACGATAAGCTGTACGAGATATACGACGCAACTGACATAGTTCGGCGAATCAAGAGACAGTGGATGAAGAGGAAGAGCTCCACTTGGTTGGAATGACCAGGTGGAGAAGGACCTGACATCACTTGGAAAAGGAAGGACAAATTCTTGTGAAATCGATCTGAAATTTTCCACACGTCTTTTTCTCCTCAAGAAATTGCAAATTTGTCAGAATCGTCCGTATCGCACCACAAAAGGATATATCTGTCATACAAATTGATCCATCAAAATCATACTTGAGGGATGAAGTCTCAGTTCCGTGGGTGATTTTCCGTCTTCGTTTTTCGCTTCTCTGCAGCTGTTGTATAGTCAGAAGAATGGTGCATCTTTTCTAGCCTTGTATAAGAAAAATCGTGATACATATAAGTGAAACGAGTTGCTCAAGCTCCGTATATTTCTTCATAGATGATCACGTCATTATATAAATACGAGTACCACATAACGGTGTTTTTCAAAACCAGAAAGGTATATATGCTCAACACCCGGATTTACCACATTTTTCCTTTATTTCTCTTACAGTACCGATTAAGTCCTTCGAAGTGATCTTTCGAAGCTCTCAATGCAAATGGCTTTTATTAATTATGACAATAGCCGGCTGCATAAACAGTTATGTGCTGCGGCAACAAGCAATTTGAATAATAATTTAACCAACTGTCGCTTACTATAAAATTTTTGTTGTTATTTTTGTTGTTGCATGAAAGGGAAGTGCGCGTGACGAAAGGTAATTGAATATATTTGAAGCCAGCAAAGTAATGTTGCAACAACAGTAGCGCAAGTGGAGGAGGTGATGCCAAAAGCAATGGGAACTTACGTAAATATAACGGCAATTTAGGTTGTAAGACAAGGCAAGTCTTCAATATCACAGGTATATAGGCAGCCTTATGTAAATGTGTTGTTGTTTTTGTGCTTGCCACACTGTCGTCTAGTTGCGCTTTCACTAAGCAATGTTGCTGTTGTTGGCTGCAGCTGTTGTCTGGGTTACTTACTCGTCAACGGTTTTACGTCAGCTCTCCAAGCGCTATTTTCGTCTGTGATGTGCATCAATATAATTGCTAGTTTTGCTACATTGACGGCTCGGCTCAGGCGACACGCGCACGTTGCACGTTGCCTGCTGCAGTATCCTGTTAATAATGTTGCATGACAATTTGCTACACTTCACCGTTACAAAGGCAATCTGCCGTCGTCTCATCAACTTCAGCGCCATTTGGCACCGCTCTCTTCTCCGCCGATTGCAGGTTGCTCACAGCATCATAGTCAACCGTTTCCTGTTACACTCAGTCGTTTTAGGTGGCAAGTGTGGCACTGTATACATACATATGTATATGTATGCTTATACAATGCACCATAATTTTATATGCGTCTACAAGTAAGCGCACCCACACCGCACTCTCTCTAGGAATTTGAAAGCCTCTCTTCCTTCCTTTCAAAAGGAGGGAGGGAGGAAGCGCTGCTCTGTCTTCCTCAAAAAGTGTTGCTTTGAAAGCGCAATTGCTTGTTATTGTTGTTATTTTGTTGTTGCTATGCAGCCTTGCTGTTTGCATGCACTTTACGGTATTCTTTATAATTGAGCACTTACACTAGCGCGCTGACAATCATTAAACCAACTTAGTTTGTGTCTTGACAGTGAAATTTTCTTGTTGATTTTTCTTCACAATTCAACAAACACTTGCACACACACATATGTACATAGCTAGGTATCACTTTTTGCTTGCATGTATTTAGTTCGCATTTGCCTCGAGTACTTGTTTACACTAGTGTTGTTGTAACAATTGTTGCTTTCGTTTTTTGTTTTCCTGTCATTATCTTCTGCTGTTATCCTATTATTTCAACTTATTTGCAATTACAGCATAGGAATGCGTTTTGTTTGTTTGTATATGTGTACATGCGAACTTGTAAAGGCTTTATAAGCAATGCTACTGGGTCAGGTTGGCACAAACGGGTTCACCGATTCGTGTGAAAATTTATTTGAGGTTACGAAAAACCAATAAGAGGAAGGAAGTTAGAAAAAAATTAATTTAAAATTCTGAGATAAATATTTAAAGGTATACATATATTTTTTCATAACCAATTTTAGCTCTTACTTCCCTTTATATTATTGAAAAGGTAAAAGTAAAAATAACGAGAAAATTATAGAACACTTTAACACTTAAGATATAATTATTAATAATACAAATTTTATTTAAAATTATTAATTATTATATCAGAAAAAAATTATTAAAATAAAAATTTAATTAAAATATAATTAATTAAAAATATATAATATATTTATTTTAATTAAAATTAATTAAATATTTCATTTATTAAAAATAATGTTAATTTTAATTTTTTGTTAAAATTTCAAAAAATTAGTAAAAATAAAACCTTAGTTAAATAAAAAATTCAAAAATAATTATAATTAATTAAATATTTAATTTCTTAAAAATAATGAGTAGTAAAATTAACACCTTCAGAAAAAATTCCTAAAAACATAAATTTAATTAAACAATAATTCATTTCAAAAAAATATATATTTAAAAAGTTAACAATTAATTAAAATTTTTTTAAAAATAATGAATAATAAAATAAACGTTTTCAGAAAAATTATTAAAAATAAAAATTTAATTAAGAAATATATATTGAATAAAATTAATTAAACTTATAAAGTATTAAAAATTAATTAAATATTTTATTTCTTCAAAATAATGAATAACAAAATTAACATTTTTCGAAAAAAAATATTGAAATTAAAAATTTAATTGAAAGATAATTAATTTAAAAAAATACACATTTAATAAAATTAAAACTGAATTAAAATTTTCAATTATTAAAAAAAAATGTAATTATTAATTTTATTATTAACATTTTCTAAAAGATGACTAAAAATAAAAATTTAATTAAATAATAATGAATTACAAGATATTTATTGTACATATAAAAAAATAATAAATAACAAATTTAATTACTTAAAAATAATGAGTAAAAAAAGAACATTTGCAGAAAAATGCACAAAAAAAATAAATGATTTAAAAAGTATTTATTTAATTAATTAAAAATAATGAGAAATACAATAAGTTTATTTAATGAAATTAAAAAAATTAAATACCATTTTTTATAATTTTTTTTGGAAGTTTTCGAAAATTGTTGAGGAACTTAATTTATATAAAACTTGTGAAAAATAAGTTTTTGCTGTTAAAAAATTAATTTTTTGTTCTATAACTATTCTACTACTAAGGAAAACTAAGAAGAACTGAATTGGGAAACATTTTTAAACACCTAAACTAGTTAAATAACCTCAAAAATGTTTTATGTAAATACACCACATAATGAAATGTTTACGGTCGACAAGAGATGGAAAAAGTATGAGATATCCAACAGGTGTCTACATTATTTAAGACTATTGTTATTCAAAAAGGTCTATGTACAAAATTTTTATATTTTTTGAATAACGAGAAAAAAGTATCCTCGAAGCTCAAATTTTTAACATTATGAAAAAAATACAAATTCACAGGTTTATAATTACATCCTCTACGAAATGTTGCACCAAAAAAAAAAATTCATTTGAATTTTGATATTTAAACAATTCGTTCAACTAGTTTGGGAACCGCTGCCTACACTTTGCATCATTGTATATAAAAGCTTCTGCACCGTTGAATTTCAATTAGATGACTGCTGTCGATATTTGCATTTATATAATTATAATAATTGCTTAGAAATATTGTAGTACGTATATTTTAAGTATTCATTGTTTTCCTGCATAAATACATACAAGTACTCATACACAAATACAAACATATCAGTGAACTGTAGTATTCAAATAATTGGTTTAGAATTGAGTGTAATGGATGATTGAATAACATATTATAATGAACAAGTGTGCTTATGTTTGTGCGTGTGAGTTAGTATAACAACAATAACAATAAATAACTGAGAATGCAAATTATGACAGGAAGTTACTCCAAAAGCGACAAAGAACTTTTTTAAAGTGAAACCATTGATTAACTGTGCGATAATGCTCTAATCGTCTCAAAATGAATATATCTTTTTCATTAATGAGGGAAAATTGTAAAAAAAGAAGATTCCATTGTTCCTTTGTTTAATTCGGAATGAGTTGAATATCCTTTATGGATCGCCCTGTCGTTACTGTGAATGTTGAAGTGTCCACGGTTTTCAAGCCTCTGTTCCTAATTCAAGCTTCCGATGGAATCTTACTAAATATAAATTAGTTCTTTAAGAAGGAACCTATTACTTAATGCTGAGGTTTGCGGTTTAGAACCTTAATTTTTATTGCAGTTTCAGGAATTAATTTTAAGATAATATTAGTAGCGCATCGTCGATTATGAGCACAATTTCTCCAGATATTCTCCCAGAGATTATCTAATGTGATACCATAGTCGAGTTTTATAACAACCTAGGTACCAACGTAATGATCGTTAAAAGTTTTACTAATATACTCAGTGACCTCTGAGATACTTTATGAAAAGATACTTATATAATTCTGTATATGGAGTAAGGTAAAAATATTAGTAAAAACGTTTTGAAGCAAAATTTAGACCTTTCACTTTAATAATATCGATATCTTTTATATACCTCACATCTTTTGAGTAATTTTCTGATACTATCGAGTATCAAAAGTTTTGTGTAAACTTCACTACAACCTTATTATACTCTCGCAACAATGTTGCTAACGAGAGTATTATAGTTTTGTTCACATAACGGTTGTTTGTAAGTCCTAAAACTAAAAGAGTCAGATATAGGGTTATATATACAAAAGTGATCAGGGCGACGAGTAGAGTCGAAATCCGGATGTCTGTCTGTCCGTCCGTCTGTCCGTCCGTCCGTGCAAGCTGTAACTTGAGTAAAAATTGAGATATCATGATGAAACTTGGTACACGTATTCCTTGGCTCCATAAGAAGGTTAAGTTCGAAGATGGCAAAATCGGCCCACTGCCACGCCCACAAAATGGCGGAAACCGAAAACCTATAAAGTGTCATAACTAAGCCATAAATAAAGATATTAAAGTGAAATTTGGCACAAAGGATCGCATTAGGGAAGACATTTTTGGAAAATTTTGGGCGTGGCCCCGCCCTCTACTAAGTTTTTGTACATATCTCGGAAACTATTATAGCTATGTCAACCAAACTCTACAGAGTCGTTTTCTTCAGGTATTTCCATATACAGTTCAAAAATGGAAGAAATCGGATAATAACCACGCCCACCTCCCATACAAAGGTTATGTTCAAAATCACTAAAAGTGCGTTAACCGACTAACAAAAAACGTCAGAAACACTAAATTTTACGGAAGAAGTGGCAGAAGGAAGCTGCCCCAGGCTTTTTTAAAATTGAAAAAGCGTGGCGCCGCCCACTTATGGACCAAGAAGCATATCTCAGGAGCTACTAGACCGATTTCAATGAAATTCGGTATATAATGTTTTCTAACACCCTGATGACATGTACGAAATATGGCTGAAATCGGTTCACAACCACGCCTTCTTCCAATATAAAGCTATTTTGAATTCCATCTGATGCCTTCTTTGTATAATACGAGTATAAACATTAGGAACCAATGATGATAGCGGAATAAAACTTTACACAAATACGGTATTTGAAAAATATGTAAATGACGGATAATGAAATCTCGATTATCACTTTACCATGCGAGAGTATAAAATGTTCGGTGACACCCGAACTTAGCCCTTCCTTACTTGTTTTTCTATAATTTTCCTTGAAACCGCCAAAATTTTATATTTCTGAACTAATATCTAATATTTTACTTAATTAATTTTTAATGATACAAATGCAACTCTGTTGAAATTTTTATGACATCAATTGATTCATTGTACGTTTCCGCTAGCATATTTCCGGTGTTTGTATTTCGGGCACAGGAAAAAGTCGCATGAAGCAAAAAAGTTGGCTCAATGAAGTCTTCTGTCTCATGTTTTGTTAAAAATTTACTTAAAATTTGACAGAATTGTGAAGATAAATTATCTTGATAAAAATACCATATATTGCCTTTCCAGAATTCAAGATCTTTGTGATTAAATGTACAATACATATTCTTTATGATATTTTTGAAGTTTCTTTTTTATATGTTGCCGAAGAAAATGTTGATTTTCTATCGAAGTGGATATTTTTTCATTGCCTTTGAGTATTAACCGAATCGACAGAATTATTCTTCCTTGATCGACATAACATATTTTTAAGTACGTCTGAAGTTTGATGTTCATATGTCAATTACAATGGCATATGTTTGTCTACGAGGCGTGCAGTGTGTCTGGCGATTTTTAGCACAAAAGGAATTTAACAGCGGGATTACTTGAAATTTTGGGTTTGCAATAGAATTAAGACTACGGAATTGTTAAAAATGTTGCTGAAATATTTTGGGGTGTCCACTTTTTCACGAACAGACGTATTTCAGTATCAGAATGCATTTAGTGAAGGAATTCGTGAAGTCTTCGAAAACTGACCCCATGCGAGTTGTTCATCTACCGAGATAGATAGTTAATGTCAGATAGATAGCAGAGGATCTCAACATCTATTATGGATGGACTTCACACATTTTGTCTAATGCTTTGGATATGAAGTGTATTAATGCTAAACTCGTACCAAAATACCGCTATTATTGGCAAAAACGACGTGAGTAGAGGTCGCAAAAGAAATGCTTGACAACGTAGCTGAGGACCCCGCATTCATTAAACGCATCATTGCTGTGAAGTGTGCGAGATGTGGTCTTATGAATATTTTAACGAAACTGTCCAGCTATCTAGCGAATGATATTTCACAAAATTAGTCGAAACAGAAACAACCAGAATTCGCTGAAGGCAGTGAAGGAAATACCAGCAGAGACTTATAATAAGTATATGGAAATGGAGTAAAAATGTGATGTGTTTTTGGTTAGGACGGAGCAAATTTAATGTGTTACATATGTATATACTTAAGAAGACCCTTTTGACTTGGGAAAGGCCTTGCTAAGTATTATGCTAGCTTTATTAATACTCAAAATGGCATTAGTATCGAACATATGCAGTACTTCTGAATCAGATCTTATCTATTTTAATCAAAATTGATTTACAAATATGTATAACAAATTTTTACAACAATTTTATAAGAAAAAATTAAAGTAAAATTGTGTCAACGCTCCGGCCAAACTAAAGTTATGAAAGAAAATATTTGAATGTAATTAATTCAAGGCAATTAGATACAGAAAATATAAAAAATAAGGAAATAAAAATAAACGCAATAAATATAATTTTTCAGGCAATTTAAAAACTCATTGCATACTTTTGAGCGCCTATAAAGATTGCTTTAGATCAAATCAATCTATGATTTTGTTGTTGCAAATAAATCAATTTTAAATTCAAATATAAGTCTACATATGTAAAGGATTCCTCGAAAACCATTTTAACTGCAGCAATTCAAGAGCTTTAATTTTCAAATGTACTTACATGGCCTAAGGGTATGCTATGTTAAATGACTGCACGAAAGGTCAGTTCATAAAAGACTGAATGTTACAAAGTAACTAGAAAGGATATGAGCATTTTAGAGAGCGAGGCAGACGTCTACAAACGATTGAGTCGTTGATAGCGAGTAAATTGTGAATATAACTGTTAGTGCGGGTGTAAGTATGCAACAATAAATGCATATCTGTAGGCAGAAGGGAGATATAAAAAAAATGTAGAAACGAAGAAGCCAGAAAAAAGTAATTAATTACAAAGTATTTGATAAAAAGGGCAATGTATATGTATATATTTACATATAACATATATACTATATATATGTATATATACCATAGAAACTGTACTTATGTGAGTGTGTGCATATAGCATATAGACATATAAATGTAGCCAACATTTCTGAAAATAAATGCTATGGAGCAAGCAAGGATTCAGTAGCCAAAGCAGGACTTGGCTTGCATGCTGCGAATGACGCATTAAAGCGGAATGGAAAAAGCTTCAAAGCGCTTCCACAAGCGCGCTTCAAATGTTTTGTTGTATTTTGTTTAAAGTTAAGCAAAGTTAAGTGATTTTAATCAGCAACCAGCCCACAAGTATTCAAGTTCATTCTAACCACACTTTCGGCACGCCAGAAGAAACTTTTCATTTTTAACTTATTTCGGTTTTATGGTGAATTTAATTTAAATTTGTGCCACACAAGAGAATTGCGTTGATGAATGAAATGAAAAGTTAAATATTTACATATCTTTTTGTTGCTGAAAAACATTATAAAATAATAAAAAAACACACACGAGCGCTAAATTACACAAGCAATTATATCTTTTGCGTATGTTTGTGTGCATGTGTGATAAAAAAAATTAAAAAAAAAAACAATTTAAATAATAAAAGTTCATAAGCAACAACAAAAATATTGTGAGCTGACGCGCAGAAAATAAATTACAAACTCACACACATACATGAAAATTCCGCCAACCAGCATCACTTGGCAGCGATCTGCCACGGCTCATGCGAGACCACCAAAGTTTGAATTTTTAACTAGATACGTGTAAATATTTGTGCACTCCATCCGCACGCCGTGTATTTGGCGTTGTCGGCGTTTGTTGTGACGACAAGCTTAGAATTTTAATAAGCCACATTGTCTAACCAAATTTCGGCGATACTACAAAGGCCGCTATGTTGGCTGCTTACCATGCGGCAGCAACGACTTTTGTGTTGCGTTGTCCTTTGCGCCCGTAAATATGCTTCGCACAATTTCACTTCCGTGTGGTGGTACATGAACCGACATGCTTCATATTGCCCCCTCTCACCTTTGCACTTGCTTACATGCGCATACTTTGTAGTTGCTTTTGTTTTAGGCTGCCATTTCGCTTTTATTTACTTGTGAACGATCGCAATCACTGGCGTAGGACGTGAGTGTAGTCGCCTAGAGAAGAGGTAAATTGGCGCAAAGAGGCATTGTGAGTGCGTGACAGTGAAGCGGCGCCCGTTTGCCATTAAAATAAACAGAGGCGTAGTGGGAGAGGTGGTGAGAAAAAATATTTCAAGTAGTGGCTGGTTTAAAACTTGAGATAATGTGATCCATTGGGGTCTATCTGAGTTATTGGTGGAGCATTTTTTACAGTTGAATCAAAATTTGTCAGCCAAATTGGTCCCTGAGCTGTTTCATAGTAATCCAGACTTTCTGTCAATATTTTTATGGTACTGAAAAAAACCAAGCTAACGTAAAACTGGTGTGATAAGCAGGAACGAGAGTAGTGTTTCTTTCCGAAAATTCTCAGGACGAATTAGCTAAAATTTAGCTCTCTTTTTTAAGTAGATATTGTGGAAATCTCATAAGTTACCAAGAATACTTTCTCTTTGCCTGAGAAGCCTATTTGTTTTATGGTAAAGCTTCAGGCAGCAAAGGCTTTTGTACTTGGCCACGCCATCGGACGACGGTTATTATCAAAATTGTACCCGAATCGTGCTCTTATTTTTGGTTTGGGCGCATGGGAAAGCAGGAGGGTCCGCAGATTTCAGGAAGAAGAAAGAGCAGTATCGGTGATTCGATTTTGGAATTTTGGAAGAGAAATCCCGCAATGATATCAAATAGGTGTGGGTGCTGCATACTATGGCACTTCTTATTCGATAGTAACTGTTAAAATTTGGTTTAATGGGTTTCGACGTGGTCACATCCGTGTTGATACGGAGGATAACGCGGCAAAAGTTCTCTATCTCGAGTGGGGATTGTAGATACACAAGATAGATGAGACAGATATCTCAGAAGACCAGACACGAAATCTAAAGAAAGCTGCCGAAATGGTGGCACTCCAAAAACAAGTTCAATTTTAGGAAAACTTTGAAGCAAAATTTAAGCGAGATTGGAGGGACTATCAAACACCGAAACATTGATCCAATGGTACACATCAGAGGCTAAGAAATAGTCAAAACAATGAACTTCATCCGAGGAACTTGGTGCGAGAAATGCGAAGACCGTCTTATCCAACAAAAAGGGGAGGTCCATGGTTTTCTGAAATATTGAGCTTGGAACAGCTGTCGGGGTGTAGCACTCTAAACTACAAGTTGAACCATTAATTACCGAAACATGGATCCAATGGTACACAAAACTATGAACTTCACCTGAGAAACTTGTTCCGATGAAGGTGAAGACAATCTTATTGTCCAAAAAGGTGATATTTACCGTTTTCTGAAATATTGGGCTTGACAAAGCTGTCGCCTTATGGCACTCCGAACAACAAGTTGAACCAGCAAAGACCAAAATATGAATCCAATATTCAAAACAGTGGACTTCACCTGATGAACTTGTTCTGAAGAAGACGAATATTGTCTTATCTGTCCGTAAGGTGATGTCCATCCTTTTCTGAAATAGAGACAGCTGTCGTCGCGGCACTTCGAACGTCAAAGCCGAAGGAGTATTGAAGAAACATGGATCCGATGGTATACGCCAGAGACCAAGGACCACTCGAAACAAAGGTCTTGCCCCGACGAATCCGCTTTGAAGAATGCGACTGAAAGACTGTTCTATCTGCCGAAAGACTGTTCTATCTGCCGAAAAGATAATGAACACCGTTATATGTGATTCACAGTAACTACTTGGATATGGTAAAAATGGTCACAAGGTTCTACCATGTAGAATTATTGGCCCGATATACATATGGAACTGGTCAGAAAGTTGTAGTTGTACCAACAACAAAAAAAATAAATGACAAAAACCCCTTTGTATCCTCTCTTCTTAAAATACCGAAACAGTTTTCCTTGTCAATATCCTCAGACAGCCTTCCGCCACCCACCAGCCCACTTCCGCAGCGCCAGTGTTGTTCAGTTATTTGAATTCGCATAAATTTTAAATTTCAACAGCATCGATTGCGTGCTGACGCGTGTGCGTGCGCCTCAACGGAGCTCCCCTACTGTTAGCTCAACGCACACATCTCGCGTGCGCGAGCCGTCACTCGCACCGCACCCATTCCTACACCTATTGCTGCCAACACCCCTGCCGCTGATGGTATGCGGCGTTCCTTCACACAGCTCACGCGGCTGCTTCGACGGTCGTCGCGCTTCGCAGGCAACTTCACAGATTTACACTTCAGAACAAGTGATAAATGCAAGAATAAAATTGGGAAGCGTGAGCCCGAAAAAAAATTCGTCGACCAGAATATTGTGCGCGTATTTGATGAGAGACAATACAAGCCGCCTCTCCGCTGCCACCCACATGAATCAACCGCAAATATATGCAGACGTCTATTGTATACTTATATTATGTGTATTTGTGTGTCTGTGTTTGCAGTTGACAGTCGCTGTTGAACTGGCAGCGGGAACTGGCTCTGAACGCTTTATTAGCCTTTTATGGCTGTGTGCGTGCGTGTGGCACACGCGAGCACCCGCTTCACTCTTCGTTGAACAAATTGCCATGGAATGGTTAGCGCGAGGTGTGGTAGTTTGATGGTGCTTTTATTGGTGGCGGTTGGGGTGCAGAGGGCAGCCGATCTGTGTGGCAGCGCTGGTAAGACAATGCCTTGAATACCGTGAATGGCGTGAAATGGAGCAGACGCAACGTGATAGCGTCGTTGGCGAATGCTGTAATTAATGGAAGCTATGAGCCGGTATATGCAGGGTGAGGAGGTGGCAACATTTCCACATAAATGCTTACATGCATAAGTTAGCATAAGTCCGCCTATTCATAGTGTGTGAAAGCGTAAATGTGTTGTAACTTGAAATTGGAACAAAATTCAAGTACAAAAAAAAAGGAATTTTGTGTTAGAATTATTGCTCGGAGATAGCAAAATCTCAGTGGCTATTTCGCCACACTCTTCATGTGCGAAATTTTAAATTTATTTTTATTATGCGAAAAATTACGAAAATATGTAGATTTGCGTGTGTAAGTCATTATTAATGTCGTACAATATCTACAGTCTTGTGAAAGCGTTTCAAGGGACACTTTCAAAATATTTGCGAGGGAGTCTGACATTGAAAATATTTAATAAATTATTGAATGACTATGATATTACTAACAAGTAAGGAAGGGCTAAGTTCAGTTGTAACCGAAAATTTTATAGTCTTGTAACTTACAAGAATCAAAGTCCGAGAAGCTCCTTCAGGAAAATATGGGAGTTGAGGGTAGTGTTGGTACTTGGCTTGGCACGCAAATCACTGTTGACATCATAACTACGAAGTCGTAGATAATTTCGTCTATATTGGAACCAGTATTAACACAAATAACAACGTCAGCCTCTACAACCACTGCAGAACAACTCTTGCCAACAGGTCCTACTTCGAACTGAGTGGGAAATTGAGAAGTAAAATCCTTCCTCGACGAACAAAGACTAAACTCTACAAGCCACTCATCATCACAGTCTTGCTATATGGTGCCTGGAGATGGACGATAACAACATCTGACGAGTCGGCATTACGAGTTTTCGAGGGAAAGGTTTTGCTGAAGAATTATAGTCCTTTGCGCATTGGCAGTGGCGAATACAGCAGTTGATGGAATGATGAGTTGTATGAGATATACGACAATATTGACATAGTTCAGCGAATCAAGAGACATCGGCTGCACTGGCTAGGTTATGTCGTACGTATGGACGAAAACACTCCAGCTCTATAAGTATTCGACGCCGTTGGAAGCAGAGGAAGATCTCCCCTCCGTTGGAAAGACCAGGCGGAGAAGGACCTGGCTACACATGGAATCTCCAATTGGCGCCAAACAAAACGTTCAGAAGAAAGAACGATTGGAGCGCTGTTGTAAACTCGGCTATAACCACGAAAGCGGTGCTTACGGCAATAAAGAAGAAGATATGGGGGGGGAAGTACTGACCCGATTCAATTTAATAATAATATAGATAATATAAAAAATTTATTGAACCAATCGTTACAATTCGATGTGTCGATGCAGCGTTGCCAGCGCGATTTCCAAGCATTGAAGGCGTCGCGGAAGGCATTCTCTGGAATAGCTTTGAAAGCCGAAGTGTATGCTGCTTGAATCCCCTCTGCCGTCTCAAAATGCTTGCCTTTCATCGGTCTTTTCAGACACGGAAACTAAAAAATGTCCGGAGACCACATCTGTGCTGTAGGGAGGCTGCGGAAGCGTTGGGATGCCGGCCTTGGTTAGGTAGCTGTTCACAAGAAAGGCGTTGTGAGCCGGGACGTTGTCGAGATGCTGCTTCCAATCGGCTGCGATGTCTTGTCGGGCCCGATTGACCCTTCGTTTGAGTGTCTTGAGGTCTTCCACGTAAAACTTGGCGTTGACGGTTTGTTCAGGAGGAACAAATTACTGTTGGACGATGCTTTTGATGTCAAAAAAGACAATGAGCATCGTTTTCACTTTGGATTTGCTCATTCTTCTGGTCTTCATCAGCGAGTTCTTCCCGGCCCTCCAAAAACACCTGGTGCTACCGAAACACACTACTTCTTGCTAAAAGCAACATCTGGGTAAGTCTGCTTGATCATATCAAACGTCTATGTAGCTCGTTCGTTGGCTAGGAACGCCCTCTACCGAATACAGTCGGTGCGCGCACGCTCTGAAGTACAGTCCGGACAAACCTTGCACAGAGATAATTTTATCAGGGGAGGATGTTCTGTGAATTTTAATTGTTCACCGATATCTTCGGTCAAATGTCAAACCTAGATAGTGGAGTCCACATTTCCGGTATTTGGGGTCTTGAACAATTTTGGTAGAATTTAGACTGTTTTTGGTCATAAGGTGGCATTCGTTAAATAAATTGTTGGTGCAAAGTTGTATCCCGTTTTATTAATTTCTTCTTGATTTTTGTACTGGAAAGTGAAGAAATGAAGTGGAAGTTACTCTGTCTCCTATAAAGCCCTGTCATATCATCTCGGGTGTAAAATCTTATATCTCTGTCGTATTTGATTATTGATATATCAGCCTTTTGGTTTTTAAAAGAGAAAAGGAACTAAATTTTGCCCGGGATATACTTGCATTATTGGGCATAAATTCAATACCTGAGAAATATGGCACAAAACACCACCCGAATGAAGAGGTGATCACCAAATGTGAGGCCTATTTTGAAGCAAAGAACAGTTACCAACCGATCTACGACGAAATATAATATTTATTATTATATAAGATAGTCAAGTAATATCATTATTAGTGAAAGCGACTACTATCCACTTGAGAGTCAGAAATATATTTCGATCCTTTGAAAATTTATAAGAATTTGGTGGCAATTTCATAACTGACAGTTGACTCTTATCATCTAAGAATCTCAGCGTTTGTTTCCTTCAGAATGAAATATGTCAACTGTCCGTATCAGATTGGGCCCTTGGGTATGCAAACATAATTCAAAAATCCGCTTACAATGACAAGGGCAAGTCTCAAAGCATTGGAAAATAAGAATAAAATACTTTTACGCTTCACTGCTTGATTTAGGTAAGTAGTAATCGACACACTCATATTTATTTACCGCTATTCGACACATACCTCCATTGTGTACCTTTCTGCAACATATTCTTGCCAATATTTGCCGTTAAAGTGTCAAACACGATTTTCATAAGCACATTGACATAAAGTGTTGGCCAATATTAAGTCAAGCGCACTTCAACGCCTTAGAGCCATATTCCCTTTTAAAAGTGTAGATAAAAATGCAACAACACCAACAACAACAGCAACAGTAAAAGTAATAACAAAATGACATAAGTGTGAAAAATGCTAGCGAGTTACAAGAGAATTGACAGCATTTGAGAGGAAGCTATGAAAGTCAATAACTTTGGTGCTAGAAAAATGATTGGAAGTCACATAACACTAATACACGCATACATATATGTATGTATATACATATATAATAAATACATACACTTGACACTATAACTGAAGTTTACAAAAGTGTGCAGAAAAATGCATGTGTGCGAAGAACAAATAAGTGTAAACAACAACAATAAAGTGCTGGCTTCAGTTGATGCCCAGGAAAGCTAGCAGCAACGTTGACAGGCATTCGTTGTAAGCTGAGCTGTCATAACGCTTTGCGGCAAAGCTATTGATAAATGCTCATTGAAATGCTGCTGGCGCGGGAAAAATTCTAAAAAATGTAGGTGTGTGTATGTGTGTGTTTGTATATCTTATGTAAGTGCAGTTCCGTAAGTTGTGGGGAAAAGTGCATAGTGCTTTTAAAGCTTTTAAGCATGGGTTAACTCACATTATACACCTACATATGTTTGAGCGTGTTTTTATAAAAGATAGAGAAGAAGCAGCAGGTGAAAGAAACAAGAAAAAACGGTAACTTCGCTTCCACCGAAGCTATTAAACCCCTCACAAATACATACAAAAGATTTCTTAGAAGATCTTGACTCCGTTCGTTCTGTTTGTAGGGCAATTAAATGTATGTTATAGAGGTCGTTATCAGCATTTCCGAGAAATGTGCAACTTCTAGAGAAGAAAATGACGTATGCAAAATTTCAGTTCGATATCTTAAACACTGAGAGAGTAGATCGCGAATATACAGGCAGACGAACATAGATCATGTAGTATATACTTTATATGATCTCTTTATCTCTCTGGCCTTTTCTTTTGGGTGTTACAAACATGGAAAACTTAATATTGCAATTCCAGGGTGTAAAAATTATAATGTCTTGAAAAAATCTAACCTATAAAATATATTTTTAAAATCGATTTTGCTCTGAAGCTGTCACCTTGGCTGTAAAGACTGAAAAATACATTTTCTGGAGGTCAGCACCTAAATATAGTATGTCCAATGCACCAAATTCGGAGTACACGGTAGATAGGGTAGAAGTTAGTTACCTAATTCGGTTAATTTGATCGTGACGACGGCGAGGAGAAGTTAGAGAAGGAGCTGAAATTCCACGAAAAATACAAACTTTTGAAAAGAAGCCTAACCTAAACAGCATTTTGTCAAAGTTGGCGGGGAACAAAATCCGAATTCGGCTCTATCAATCGAAAATACGTGTTCTGGACGTCAGTACAGCAGCGACCGTCCTTATTCGACGCAAATTATTGCTCAGCGACTGACTTTTCAAGTTTGGAATAAAATATCCTGAGTTAAATCTGAAGAATGGAGACTTGTTCGGAAGCAAATTCGAACAATTTCGAAGTGACAAAAGCGGCAGTGTGAGTGGATGCTTTGTCGTGGTAGAAGATCAACTTTCTTTCGCTAAATAGGATCGTATTTTCTCGATTCTCCATCGAATTGGTTCAATAATTCGGCGTAGTGGAGTTCTTTAGATCGTGTTGACCTCTTACAGATAGTCGATGTAGATCACATATTATAAACCGCAGCAAACAGTGGTTATTATCTTTCTGATCGACGATCGTCTACGTCTTCTTAGACACAATCTCGCCTAGTAAGCTAGTTTTAACTGTATTGTGGTCTCTTGTATGTACCAGTAGATCCAGGTTTCGTTATTGTTGTTTTTATTGTAGCGGCAGAATTTTTCCGAGTTGTCAGTCCTTAAACGGTTAAAAAATCCGGGTCCCTCCCGGTTACGTATACCCAACTGTCCTGGGATCGGATCCAGGTTTCGTCGATGACCACGGTACGACGCAGAAACTCCTTCGGACTGATCTTCAAAATCGTCAAACTTTGTTGTGAAGTAGTCTCATGGTTGTGCTTGTTATCCGGAGTGAGCAAATACGGCATCCATTACTCTGTAAGCTTTCTCATGCCACATATTTCGTGTAGAATTTTGAGCAAGGACCAATGTAACGGACGGTATCGTGGACTTTTTTGAAATTAATTTTCGTGGTAGCTGTTTCGCGCTAGCTGGGCGTGGCTAAACAAAAACCGAAACTTGTGTAACTATTTTTTGATGATCGCAATGGAAGGAGAAGAGTCACTGTATGCAGCATGCAAACGATTTTTGATTTCATTAGTCGACTTCTCTGATGAATTGAATCACCGATATAATGGGTTGTCAAAAAAGTCTTGCGGTATTTTTATTGAATGTTTTTTTTTTATTGAAATTGAAATTAATTTTTGATGATCATGCCCAGCTCTTGACCGATGTTACGGCTGCTACCTTCCGGAGCGCGGCACATCTTCGACCACCTCTACACCAGAACGAAAACGTTGAAACCATCGTTGTGCGGTGGAAATGGAAACTGTATCGGGTCCATAAACTGCACAAATTTTATTGGCGGCTTGAGATGCATTTTTGCCTTTATCGTAGTACATAGTACTGTAAAATATGCCGTATTTTCTCTTTATTTTGTTCCATGTTTGCGACGCTGTAACTCACGAACGACTTAAAAGAAGCGACAATCAATCAAACACGTGTTAGCGCGTGAAATGAGCCGATGCGACGAATAAAACTAGAACTACGCGCTTTCAGCGCCAACTAGCGAAAATACCGCAAGACTTTTTTGACAACCTAATATTTTGCCTTGATATTCAATAAATTTATGAAATGGTTACGTGATAGACAAATTATATGTAGGTTAAAGAGTCTTTCTGAAGAAATGAAATCAAATAAGATACTCTTGTTTAGAAAGCTGGATACTTGACACCAAACATTTTTTTTTTTCTTTAAACCCAACACTTGAAAAGGCATTAAAGTCTTCCTTAAAGAACGCCGCCAGCATCCGGTGGTAAAATATATACACGCATTCATGCGCATAAAACAAAAATAACTAATCAAAACAGTTTCAGTTTCCCGTTATGCATGTGAAATACACGCATACAAACATAAATAATTGACGTGAGTAAACCGAAAACCAGCGAAATTATTATATTCAAATTACCGTCGGTCCAAAAGATTTGCCTGCAAAAACTGGCGAACCTTCATAAACTGTCAGAAATATGCAAACAAACCGCAAAAATCACAAATCTCTGCAACAATTTCATACGTAAACTGCTGGCAAACGCCGCAACAGACGCCAAGCATTCGACGCTTGATTGCTCATACGCCCCGTGGCACTGGCACAAATGTGCGAATGTAGCGCTGCGCTGCGCTGAGAAACGAAGCAGAAACTGCCAAGCAACCAAAGTGATGTGCTCCACAGCAGAAGAAGACGGTGAGAGCTACAAGATGCGAGTTATGCGAGCATAAACGGGACTAAAAGCGATAAAAACGGTAAATTATGTGCATACCACGCTATAGATATATACGGATATGTATGTGATTGCATGGAAAGTGAAGCAGGCACAACCAAAAAGTACAAGCACTAAACACAAACAAAAGCAAATACACAAATTGAAAGCAGAAAGCAAAGCGATTTGAATGAGTTTTCCACAAATGCCCCGAAGGCTGCGCCGAACAACAAGAATCACATCAATGAAGTGAGGAAAAGCATCAGAGCCACAAATTAGTCTTTGGTTGAGTGTGTGTGTACTATAACACGTTGTTTTTTGTTTGAGATTTGCGCCCAAGGAATATTGCAAAGTTTCTTCGAGGCACATGTGCAAAAGTTTATTTTAGCCCCCATTCATTGTATTTATCTAGACCTTTCTTCCAGTATTTGTTTGTGTGTGTGTGTGTGCCTGGCTGCAGGTTCATAAATTTTCGTTTATTTTCCCACATTTATTGCATGTAGCATCCGTACGAAAATGCTTTGAACTTTGCTTAAGTGTATTAGAACTGCTGCGCATAACGGTGTACGTGTAACTGTGAATTTAGTTAAGTGCTTTGATTATTATTGACGCGATGTAAAAATTCCACAGACTTACAAATATATTTTATATAACTTAATTCGCCTGAAAATTGAGTAGTGATAATCTATGAATACTCTACTAAATTTCTCAAAATTAGCAAAATATTTCGTAGATCATGAGAACATGATATTTATGGTAGGGTTGCTATTCACAAAAATTTCGAAAATCTATTGGATGTGAATATGCAATATCTGCGTTTGAAAATTTTTTGTCTAAATTTTTGTTATTATAAGATTTACTTTATAATAATCAATTCACTTGGACAGGTGCATTTAAGGTGGGCGCGCACACCGAATCTATAAAATTTTATTCCCCTCTTATGATCGTGTGAAGTTTGATTTCCATATGTCGATTATAATGTATGTGTTTTACGGCTGTTTCTATACCATAATGGGTTTTCTAGTGATTTTTATCATGAAAAAATATATAAAAATATTTGCTTGAAATTTTGTGTTTTCAATGAAATCGCAGCTATGGAGTCGTTTAAAATGTCGCAAAAGGGTTTTGAGGAGTATATTGCATCACAAATTCAAATATTTTAGATGTGCAAAACACTCAGTGAAACCATCAACAACTCACTTCATGTAAGTCGTCCATCCATCGCTGTAAATGCGAGGATCGACTCAACGCATTTTGGTTAATGTTTGCGTATGATGCGTGTCAATGCTAGAACTGTATCAAAACAACTGTATCTTTTGCAAAAACATAGTCGAGTAGAAATTGCAAAAGAGTTGTTTGACAAGGTAGCTGAGGACCTTACATTCATTGAATGTATCATTACATCAGGCCAGAGGTGGGATATGAATGTGGGCCACATTATGTGGCGCCAAAACTGTACAACAATCTAGTGAATAGCACTACTAAAAGCAGCCAAAACCGAGAAACACAAATTTCTCTGAACGTAATGAAAGCCATCGCAGCCAAGGCTTATACTAAGTCCAGGTCAAATTAGCTGTGGAATACTTCAGAAGACTCCTTTGGCTTGCAATTGGCCGAGCTATTATCATTAGTGCCGCGAATACTCACAGTGGTATTAGTAAGTGTTTGGTAAATTCAATTAAAATACATGAAAATGTTGTTTCATCAGACGATTTAGCCACATATGTATGTATCTGAGCTAGTAATGCAGTGAACCATCTTATTGCCGAACGCTTAGATATAACTGCACTTAAAACAAGTTTGTTTTGTGACATTTTTTCCATTCATTCCTGGTATTGGCCGATTATTACGATTTAATTTAGTAGAAGCTTTGCTGTGGGCTCTAGACACTTGAGACGATAAAATAAAAGGAATTGTCAATTAGTGTTCACAGATCTTTTAGTTTATTTCCAATGTGTTTGTACTCATATCGCTGTATTACTCTTGGAGTATATATCGGTTAGTCGAAAAAGTATTTTCGTATTTTGTCAATAGATTGCGATGCAGTCGTATATTTTCAGTGCTACCAATCACATTGCGTCATACCATATAGTGTTAGAAAGAAAAGGAAGGCTTCATTTAATCAAAAAGAATTAAATTCGAGCAAGTGAAAAACAGTTACAGCTGTTCAAAAATTAGTGCAATTTTTTTTTAAAAAAGGGAAGAATGCCACGTAAGTCACCAATGAAATTTCTGAAGTTTACGGAGACAATGCTGTGTTAGTTCGTGTAGCATAAAATTGTTCGCTCGCCTCGGTTTTTTAAACTTCGATGTGAAAGATGCACCTCGCTCTGGTCGACCTATCGTTGAAAAAGTCGATGAAATTATGGAAAAGATTGATCAGGACCACCACATAAGCAACCATGACATCGCTAAGGAACTAAATAATCATCATCATACGATTTCGAAGAATTGAAAAAAGGCGGGCTACAAAAAGAAACTCGATGTTTGGGTACCACTTAAATTGTTTGTGAAAAATTTAATGGACCGAATTAACATCTGCGATTCTTTGCTGAAACGAAATGAAATCGAACCATTTTTGAAGCGACTGTTAACAGGAGGCAAAAAGTGTATCAAATACGATAATAATGTGGATAAAGAATCGTGGTCCAAGCGCGGTGAAGCTCAACAAGTTTGGTCGCCATTAGTCAGGGCATTGACGTTCAAAGACTTTAACTTAGACTAACTTGCTTTTGAACAAAAATTTGTGGAAAAATATACAAGTTTGAGTTTCTTGTTAAAGCTTTAAAGTTAGTGAATATTACGTTAGCTTCTTCATTTCGTTTCTGCGGTTGATCTCATTTGAATTGTTATAAAGACAATCTTTTGTGAAGGTATTTTTGTAAAGTTTAATATCAAAGCCTTGGTGTAACATCCTTAGATCATTAATTGAATGTTTTTCTGAAATTAAGTGATCCCATTATTATTTGATCCCATTTGTATTGTTATATACGTAAATAGCCTTTTCTGTAGACTGAAAATACTTATAGTTGCAGTTTATCTGATATAAACCTGCACGACTAAAAATGTGAGATACGAGGTAATTTTGATGATTCTTTTTCGTTTTCTTCCAAGCAGTTGCTACAAATGGTATTCGGTGAGATTTCTAACCTTATTATGTAGATACCGTTAAGGCAATGATGAGTTAGAGCCCCTACAATTTGGGGAAGGTAAACTTTGTTACGGGCAAAGAACTGCCGAGATCAAGGGTTAGAAGGATCTTGCGACTGCTTTAGGTCGAGTAAGTAGTTGACCAGCGTTGGCTAAGCCCACTTGAGGCAGAGGCATTTAGTAAGAAAAAGCAATTAGGCAGTGGAGGGCCTTTTTTCAATCATTTTTGAGACTGGAGAAAAATGGCAGCGTAAAAATTTAAATTGTAAAATTATTTTTATCTTGTAATATTACATTTATTAAAGTCGCATATTTTATAAGCAACCTGGTGTACTTTAAAAGTTAAGTGCAATTTTTTTTAAACAAAAAACGCATTTTTTTTGAAAGTGCCATTTTATCAAAAATAAAAATTTTGACGAGTCCTTCGATTATTACCTCTATTCATCTATAATAATAATATTTTTTTGGGGATTTTGGATTTGAATTAAATTTAAGCAAACAAATTTTCTCCTTATCTTGACACCTGTTTTCAGAGGTCCTGCTGGAGATTGGCTACAGGATCAAAGTTCATAAGATCATAATTTTTGAAAATCATTCATTGCTAACGTACTTAAATGTACAGTTTTTTTTGTTTAACTATCAAATACAACGCGTTCTTCTGACTTGCGAGCCTTGACTCGTAAGCGATTGTTCTTTTGCTCCACTTACTAAGAAGAAAACCATTGAAGCTCAATAAGTATAAAAAAAAAAAATTTTTAGCTTTTGTTTAAGAAACTATTGCTATATTAAAAGTAAAAACGAAAATTTACTGCTTTTTTTAAATTTACATACTATTAATTCTACTTTGAGGTTAAGTTCGTTTGTAAGCTACTTACAATAACTATAACTAAAGAGGCTTTGTGCCTGTGAAGTGCAGTGAAAACCAGACAAAGAATTAAATTTAAAACAAAATTAAATAACTGCATATTTTCAACACAAAATCTGAGGAAATGAATGCATTTTACAACAACAAGCGTTGAGGTGAACTTTGCTGCCAACACTTAAGAAATGCAGAGAACTTTTACAAAGGCTGAGTAGCAAAATATATATAAATACATAAATATTATAAGAGTATTTATGTATCGTACTAAGTAAATTACAGCAACAATGCCTTTTACAGTGTAATAATTGATTGTTTTTAGCTTTTACCATAAGTGCGGTTTTCAGTGTTATTATTATGATGAGTATTTGTTGTTTATTTATTTTGCCATATTTCTGCTGCCTTTGGCAGGGTTGCCACAAGCACTAAGCCATCAAAAAAAAAGAGAAAATAATAAAATGCTTTGAAGTCAGCAAGTGAAAATTTATAATTTTTGTGCAGCAGCCACTGACAGCTCGAGTGTAACTGTATATGTCTGTATGTATTACGTTCATTTGCGTGTGCGTTTGTGCTTTGAATGATGAGCCACCGACAAGATGTGGCTGCACATAAAAATTTAATTAAACAATAGAGTTTATTCTGTTTTATTTTTGTGAAATTTGCTTTCCTTGTTCAAAATATCAAGTGTTGTAAGTTGAGCCGAGTGCTTGTTAGCGCTTACAACGAACACTTGTACTTGTGCATACGAGTAGGTAAAACATAGCTCTGAGTGTTGCGCATAATGAGGCACCTTGTGCTAGTTGGACAACGAGTCTGACAGCAGTGGAGCGCTAAAGTCAATGTTACTCGGCCGGTTTTTGGTGGCATACGGTTTCATTTCAGTTTGGCAGGCTGCGTTGCATTGTGACCCTCAACTCGATATTCTTTTACTAAATTTTTAGCCAAAGGTGAGATATGTTAAACTGGTTCTGGGTTAAAGGAACTACACTTGAAAAAATTATATTATAAGAATATATTTATTTGAAAATTATAGCTAACAACTGCCGATAAGGTAAGTAGTTAGGAAGGTGGCTGTCTCACAACGCTCCTGGGCTTTTAGGAGGCCCACTGAATTACCACCGGAACTAAAGTCTCTGAACCATTCCCTGCCTTTCATGAAGTTCATCAGCATGAAAAGTTTTATCGAAGCAACCTCCGAGAAGTCGTCAAGAAACCCTCGAGTGATAGTTGGGATTCTTTTCCTATATAGCGCCTAACAATCGCATAAAAGATGTTTGATTGTCTCCTCTGCTTCTACCTCTTGGCAGCCTCTACAATAGTCGTTATAATACGTCCCTAGTATATATGCATGTCTGTCTATTAGACAGTGACCTGTTAGTATTCCTACTTCTTCTTCTTCTTTACTTGCCCTCAATTTCCAACTCCGTCCGAAGTATCACCTGTTGGTACGAGTTATCCTGCGTTGGATTTCCAGGCTGATAATTGTTGGTGGTATTTATACTGGTTTCTACTAATGTTCATATATCATTCCTGTTCTGCTTAATTCAACTGCTTCACAGTTCCCTTGGATGTCGCTTTGTCCTTGGATTCATTGCAGGTTTATCGTGATGTTAGATCCATTAAGATATCAAGGTATTGTTTCGCTAACTTAGACGAAACGCTGTGAGATTTTAGTGATCTGTCTATTCAAAGCTGCCCGGCCTGCCTGGGCATCAACGTCATTTTTGCAAAAGTTTTACGCCTTTTGGAACGAATTTAGCAGTGAACTGCTTTGTACTCAAAACATTAACCAAAATGTACCAAGTCGATCTATGTTTTATATGATTTATTAAGCGTTTGGTTTGTCGAGGTACAGAACCCTGATTCGTTCCATTTCTTGATAAAAGCTTAAGCCCAAAAGCAACTTAATCAGCAGAGCGTGTTCCAAGTTTAAATAGTGATCATTAAAAATATAGTATATCAAAAAATTCTTACGCTTAATTATGACTCTCTAGCAGAGAAAAGATAAGCCATCTAACTTGAAATTGCGATATCAAAAATACGGAACTTTGTTCTTCCACACTTGTAACCACTCACCCTGCTTTCCTGAGATGGAATATGCTTAAGGTTCTTAGATTTCTCCGAACGCAGAAATAGTCGAAGTTGACTAAACCGCAGTTCTCTAGTTAGTAGGTTATATTACAATGCATGAGCCCATTGAAGACTATGAAGTGGTTATTTTTATGAACCACCAACTGCTTATGGAATGTTATATTTTCAAGAGTGCAGAATAAACTGGCATTGGTTCAAAAAAACTCTCGGGGATTTCCTGATGAAGCCGTTAACATTTTCAGCTTGCTTTGGTTTACGTGTTCTATCTGAATAAGCTATTATTGGTCAAATTATTTTATATAAAAACTTCGGCAAATAAAAATCACAGAGCCATGGTCGCTACGATAGTATGTATTCGACAATCACACAACTGTACGGTGATACTCGTACCTCTTCAAAAGAGCATTTCTAATGACAGACTTTTTGTGTGATTTCAGATTCGACCTGAGCTTCGTTCAGGCAAGGGGTCTGTGCTAGAAATTGGGTTTCAGAATTAGTTCGGTATACATATAGTACAAATACTTGTAGTTGCTATAAAAAATGCACATCTGAAGGCTAGTATAGCTTCGGTGCCTCCGAAGTTAATGACTTTTTCATTTTTCAAGAATCTATATACAGTTTTTAATTAGAAAAGTTGTGACTCCGATTATTTAGAACCGCTTTTTTGTGATTGATGGTCAATTTTATACTTTAAAGATTATATAGGTCATACATCAAACAGGAGCGGAACTCCTAATTCAAATGAGTTCAAATATTTAATAAATTTGACTTTAAATTAAGGCAAATATCAGACTCACAAATGATATCATTTAAATTTAAATATACTCACATTGTTGAGGATTTACATAAGTATGCATGTATGTTTACATTATATACATATATATGTATAATGCGCATATACATTATAAAGTACTCATATATTCGACGGTTTAAGTGCTTTAATTGCACAAAAGCTCTTGATTTTTGTTAATTGTGTGCTCAACCTTTCGAAGAGTTGTGTGCATACAAATTTCTGTATAATCCTTAAACTCACCTGCAAAAGAAACAAAACAAAGCAATTAGTGTGAATTACAATACAAACATCATGGTTCGTGGAAGTATTTAATTATTTTGATTGACAGAGTTTTGGAATGAAATGAATGTTTTTTGCAATTGATTCAATGTTAGTTCACTATCTAAATTAATTTTTTTTGTTAAGTTCATTTAAAAGTAATATTTTGTTGGAAGATAAAAGAAGTTGTAAAAATTGAAGTTTGATCAACATTGTTTTTCTAATGTCGTGTTCGATTCACCACTTCTCTGTTTAATATGTATGAGCTATGCTCTCGTGTTAAAAAATTTAATTTTGCTCAGAAATGTACTTCACATAGCAATTTAAAATACTGGAATTATTGTATGATTTCAAATATGTCATTTGATTTCGTGGATTCGGTTATTGAAGTTGGTAAATTTAATTAACTTAAAATTACCCTCCCAACAACTAATAATTTTAGCTGTTAGGGATTTTTGTTAGAAGTTTTGTAATTTTTTTATTTTATTTATTATAATGTTGCTGTGAAAAAGTTCGATCTATTGCAGAATCAAACAAATACAAAGAAAAAATTAAAAAGGTGGCAACCCTTTTTATAAGAAAACGAAAATACCTTTAAAAAAGCAAAGTAATAGCATTAAAACAAACTTTTAGAAAATTCTTTGCAACAGAGTTGCCACCCGATCAAAAAAGTCTAATTTTATCAAGAGTACATTAATTTTAAAAATATCCGTAATAACTACCTTGAGAACGAAAAACTTGGCAATATTATTTAAAACTTGCTTTTCGAGATGAGGAGAGGGAAGTTGTTGGTACAGTAGAGGTGCGCTAATCCGGACATGGCCTAATCCGCATTCCACTGTAATCCGGAGAGGGTTAAAAAACTCAAAATTTCTATTATGTCCTTTGTAATCCGGACCGAAATTCTCTATCCGTATTCTATAATCCGGATCACATGTTTATTAATCACTACATTCGCTTTTATGCTTTATTGGTTAAAGCGTTTATTGTTTTTTTTGGAACATGTGTATTATTTGTTATAATAAACAAACAGAAATTTATAAATATTTTTTCTTAATACATAGTTCTGATATGTCTTTGGTAATCCGGATTTTCTTATATTCCGGATAGGGGCCGGTTTTAATTGATCCGGATTAGCGGGCCTCTACTGTACATACTTTAGTTTGAAAAAAAAAAAAATCGCATAACAGAAAAAAATATAGAGTTGCCATATGGGTTTTTTCGAGAAAAAATGTAGTTATAAATATAATTACTAGAGAAAAAAATTATAGAGTTGCCATATGATTTTTTTCGAGAAAAAATATAGTTATTAAGAGTTGCCACATGTTTTTAATAAAAAATAAATTTAATAAAAAAATATAGTTATAAATAGAGTCACAAGAAACAGCATTTAATAGATTTTATTAAGAACAAACAAACACATAATAATAGTTTTATTATGAGGCAAAGCTGCCACATTTTTTAAATAAAACGAAACTTTAATGAAAAATATTTTTAGTCACAAACTTACAATAGTGTGTACGCAGTCATAAATGTATTCTAAAACTAAAGTTTTAGTATAAGATGAAATGCAGTTGCCACACTTATTAAACATACATATCTACATATTATATATGTACATATTTATTTGAAATATTAAAAAAATATCAAATCAATTTGGGTATGGAATTATTGTTTTTAAAGAAATTATTATTCCAAAAATATTTTCGACAACGTTGCCAGCTGACGTGAAATATAAAAATTTAAATATTTGTAAATGCTTAAATTTCTTTCCATATAGTATTTTAGGTTTTAAGCTTACAGGGAAACGACAGATTTTGCTTGAAATTTGTCGGTAGGGTTGCCATTGAAATTTATTTGTGCCTAAATTTTAATTTGAAAATTAACTCAAATAAATTATAATATGAAATAATTGTTTTTAATGAAATTATTATTAGAAAAAAATGTTTTCCGTTAACCTTGCCACATGATTTTAAAAATAAAAGTTTTAATAATTTTTAATGCTTAAGTTTTTGGTTTATGATATTTTCTGGACTTACAAGAAAACGTCAGAATTTTGATTAAAATATTTCGTAGGGTTGCCATTGAAAATGTTTCGGTTATAAATTTTAACTTGAAAATGTAAGATGTAAAAATAATCCATGATCAATTTTTTTGCCAAGGCGCTCCAAATTTTTTATTGACATATATTTTTACTTATTATAAATTGTTGCAAGTATTTTGCGCAAAATCTCTGCAAATTTAATTGAAAATATTGCATCAAACCAATAGGACAACGCAACACTTTATCTCCCAGCAGCAAGAATTATGCGAAACTTTCGTAACTTTTGCAACTATTGCGTTTTTGTTTTGCCTGTGTTGGCGCTCATATTAAGGCATGTTGCATGCCACAACGTTGCACACTGTTTGCCATTCTGGCAGATTTTGCGACACACTGCTTTGTATTAACATATTATTGCTGACTATTTGTTTGAAAATAGACCCAAATACTTTGGCACATGAGAGCGCAACAACAACGCACACATATATGCATCTATATCATATATATTTTGGTGCAACTTCAGTTTTTCCCAGCCGCGGCGAAGTTATTGTTCAAAGTTTTTCGCTTTTTTTTTTTTGGTCGCCTAGTTTCGCAATGCGACTGACAGCGTACAAATTTCGCCACTTTGCGGAGCTTGCGCGCGTGCGGCAATATGGGCGTTTGTGCAACGTGCGCAGAAAAAATATATGTTTTCTATAAATTTTCATGCAACTTTGATGGCAGCTAAGTTTTTTTTGTTTTGCGCGCAGAAGTGTTGCGTTTTAAGTCATTCTTGTCATTGCTGTTGTTGCTGGTTGAAACTTTTTAAGATAACAGCGCGTTGACAGCGCTTTGCCTGCAGAATGCTCTTAGCGGCGCAACAACAATGCACATGCGATAGAACTAAACAAATAACAGCAACAACAATAAATAACAAGAACAAAAACAACAGCAAATTGTTGTGGCAACTAGCATCACAACTATGTTGCGTGCGAGAAACGAAAGGTTCGGATGACATGCGTGCCAGCAACAACAAAAACGGCACAAACTAAGACTACAACAACAATAACAAATGCAAAAGCAACGGCAGCAACAGAAATAACAAATGTACCAACAACAACAAGCGCGAATATTGGTTAAGCATTTCCCAAGCAAACTCCAGCACAGCACTTTGCTGCCAACTGACTTTGGCGCAGCAGCCGCTTGGCGGGCGTTCGTGCCACATGTGGGAATTCCAATGCGTATAAAGTTGAAGTTGAGAAAACACAAAAAAAAACTGTAGAAAAAGTGGCAAACAAACTTAGATAGAGGAAAAATGCAGCGCTGGCAACAAGCTATCGCTGAGCAGCGACGTCAGCGCCAAAAAGCAAAAGATCTGAGTGCGCATCTTAGAATCTGACGGCGGCAAACTGGTTGCTGCGACCATGACTGCCACTGCCACTGCCACCAGAAGTTGGAGCTGCCTGCTGCCTATATGTATAACTCCACAAGCACATTTCTTCTGTGTTTTTTTCTTTGTGTGTGTTGTTAGCAGCGCTGTTGTTCTCGCATATGTGTGCGTGTGTTTGTGGCGTTTCTGGTGGGGCAGCCTGTTGGTTTCTGTGGCAACATTGTGCTTTGTTTCTTACTTGTCTACTCTGTTGTTGTTATTATTGTTGTTATTACTAATGCTGTAGTTGCTTTTGTCGACAAGTTTGTTCTTTGCTTGTTCTTGTTGTTGCTATTGGTACTTGTATAATTTCTGTAGAAAAGTTTGTTTTGAAATCGGACACAAATGGGAATCATTGGCAGCCAAAGTAGCAGCAGCCAAGTCTTGATGAAAATAGAAGATGCATTGTGGGATACACATACACAAGTATGTATATAGAGACCTACATATGTATATGTACATATATATATGTATAATCTTTCTATTGTACATACAGCCTTTTCTTGCTGTTGTTGGTGATTAAGGCGTTCTTTACTTCGTGTTATGTCATAATACTTATTTTTACCATAATTATCGCCTGTCGGTTGCCGGTTCGAAGAAATTCTAAAAATTTTTGTGGTTATGTAAGTTATTTGTTTGCAAACGAAATTGAAAATTTGTTGAGAAACGAACGCAACTTTGACCGACCAGGCATATTGCAGAAACGCAATATCATCTGATTGACCTTTGCACCAGGTTTTCCTGGCGATTTTTATCATGGAAAAGAAATATTTGAACATATTCAGTGAAGGCCGTGAAGTCTCAACTTCGAGTTGTCCATCTTCCACTGTTAAATACGTTAACATCGAAAAAGTTAAAAAAAAACATCTTTGAAAATCGTCGCGTTAGCATCAGAGAGATAGCAGAGGATCACAACATCTCTTATGGATTGGTTCAACATATTTTGGTTAATGTTTTGGGTATGATGTGTGTAAGTGCAGTACTCGTACCAAAAGCTCTGAATCGTTTGCAAAAAGCAATCGAGTACAGGGGTATAGTCATAGAGGTGTAATGGCGAACAGTCATGCTTCTAGGTGAGCATTTACAGTCATAGTACTAAACCCAATTCCTACTCTTGTGTGCTGGAAACTTGAGTAAATTTTATGTAAGATGCGGTAGCCAGCCCGACAAACGGAAGGTTTAAGATCGGAGCTTACTCTTGTAGGACCTGTAGCCTGCTGAACAGCAGTGTATGTGTAACATCTGCAGATGGCCAGCCCGATTGCGCAATCGATGACGATAAAGCAGATGTTCTATTGCCTGACTATGATGGAGTACCTATAGAAATTAACCGCCTGAAGAACAATAAAGTGGCAGAGGCCAATGGATTACCGACCGAGCTATTCAAATACGGCTGCAAAGAACTGGTAAGTTGCATGCATCCGTTTCTTTATAATATAAGTGAGCTCTGCACTATCCACAAAACGGGAGACCCCACAATTGGCGCCAATTAAACGCTCCTTAATATCGCATATAACGTCTTATCGAGATAAAGTGTGAAAGACTGAAGCCCGCGGTCGACAAACTGTTTGTCCTGAATAAACTGGCTTTAGTCCTGGAAAATCAACATCTGAGCAGATATTTACCGTGCGCCAAATCATGGAAAAGACCCGTGAAAAAAAGAGCAACTCACACCAATTCTTCGTCCATTTTGACAGCAACAAAAGGAGCTGTCTTTATGCTGCTATGTCTGAATTTGGTATCCCCGCGAAGCTAAGATGGCTTTGTAAGCTGACGTTGAGCAGGATCGTCAGGATTGGTAAGAATCTCTCCGAGACGTTCGATATCAAGCGAGGTTTCAGACAATGAGACTCCCTATATTCTTACTACCTTAATTTATTGCTGGAGAATATAATACGATCTGCAGAGCTAAATAAAGACGGTACAATCTTCCATAAGGGTATTTATAATAGCTGCTGGCGATGATATTGATTAACAACCCCGTCGTTAGTTCTGTTTCTCCGGACTGGATAAGGAAGCTTATGGTATGAGTCTGGTTGTGAACGATCACAAGACAAAATATCTGCTGTCATCAAGAAAACAGTCGTCGCACTGTTGACAGTCATAACTTCGAAGTCGTAGATAATTTCGTCTATTTCGGAGCCAGCAATAACACCAACCACAACGTCAGCCTCGAAATCCAACGCATAATAACTATTGTCAACAGGCGCTACTTTGGACTGAGGCAATTGAGAAGTAAAGTCCTCTCTCGACGAACAAAAACCAAACTCAAAATCTAGCGAATGGCGCTCTAAAAATGTGTCCAAAAAGAGAAAATTGGGCAATGGATGATAATAAAGATTTGTATTAAAATAAGTAAAAAGGTCTTTTGTAAGTCCGGGTCAAATTTGATCTGATGGTATAATTGAAGCTGGTGATATCCAGATATGCTGGTTGAAGATAATGGGCTCTGAAAATAATTTTGTAAAAAATGTTTTCAGAAACTATTAGAATATATTATATATGTATGTACATACTTATGTACATATTTGGGACCTCGATACTAGATAACTTTATTTTTTATATTTTCAGTATATTCGATACAACCCAAATTTCTATAGCACTCTTTTAGGCAAGGCAAATATCAAAAACTGTTTCCTTACTCACTTAAAATCGGAAGTTACCGATTATTGCTGCTAATGGGCGTAGTGGAGGGCGTACTTGGAGGGACACAATATGTACGTAAGTATATATTGCATGTCTATAATTCTTCTTCTTCTTCTTCTTAATTGGCGTAGACATAGTCTATAATTATATTTGAGAAATCGCAAAAAGGAGAAAATAGAAGAAAGTAATGCATCTTAATGTATCGTTGGATCAAAGTACAAAAGTGTCTATAAAACGGTTAGTTCACCTTCAGGGCTACAGTTATGAAGCATTTAAGAAGAATATGTGATCTGTTCACACGAAAGTTGGATCTACGTAACCGGAACGAATCCAAATAACTACAACAACAACTACAGATTCATGTGATACAACTTACATTTCTCTACATCTTAAGTGAAAGAGATCAAGCTTTTTTTCCAACAAATCATAGCAAATACATGCTGCTGGGCATCTTACCAAGTAATATAGTACTCAATCTTCCAACATTATCGGTCACATATGAGTAATTGCTATCCAAATAGATAATGGAATTCATTCCTCTCGAATATACTTGAAATTTTTGGATGTTTGAGATCCCAATGTTAGCGTAATAGCATTGACAGACGGCAGCGTTAAACCAGATTAATTGCATTTTTCGGGATTAATTCAGGAGTTACCACAGCTAACTCCGTTGCTGAATCCAAAAATAACTCTCAAAATTTTAGGGAGTTTGTGAGATTTTCGTTGGCAACATTGTTAAAAATAGCCAATTAATCATCCATTGTGAATGAAATACAACAACCCCTGACAGCTGTTTATCAAATTCTCAATATAATATCAATAAAACTTCTATGTTATGATGCAGTTTTAAAAATAATGTGTTGATATGCTTTTGTAATAAAAAATGGTTTGGTAAAAATTGGTCGGCTAACAACCGTAATGCTTATTTTCTATCAATTTTCATTGAAAATATTGCTATCCAAATAGATAATGGAATTCATTCCTCCCTAATATACTTGAAATTTTTGGATGTTTGTCAAGGCTATAAAAGACTGTAAGAAAGTCTGAGATCGGGACTGAGATAAGTAACAATATGTAGTATTCGCCTATGAAGGAACTTATTTACTTGCTTACACGCTGTGCTGTTGCAACATGTTTAATTCTGTGTTAATTGAAGACATAACCAAATGAAGTACTGTTGAAGTCGACGCTGAGAAAGACGTGGAGAAAAACAATGGGCGGGCTAAGTTGCACAATTGCAATATACAATGTTACATATGTACGAGCATATATGTACATACATACGTACATACAAGCAAATGAGCACAAACAATCAGAAACGAGTGCTTGCAACACAATGTGTCCAACTCAGCAATTGCGCAGCCGCCTTGCCATTTCACTGCAGCCCAATGTGGATGCATTTCAGCGCTTTTTGCACACACTTGCATCCAGAAACATACAAACATACAAACATACACTGTGGTGTACTGTTTTCGCAATTACATGCAGCATTTACCTTAACAATTCACTGCTCGTTTGCTGCAAGGCAAGCAATGCGAGGCATGCAACTTCATTTTGCATATGCACTCAACTATGCAAGCGCACACACACATACACACATATAAAGCGTTTATTTACACAGGTGCACACGCTGTTGCTCGCAGTCGTGCTGTTGTTGTTGTTGTCAGCGAAGTTGTGTTGTGTCGACTACAGTTTGGCGGTGCAACTGCAATTACAAATCTGCGTTTGTTGCATGCCACATTTTTAATTGTACTTGGTTGTATGGGAAACACGTTGCAGCATTGCGATAAGATATGCTTGCAAACACACACACACGCACACATGCAAATGCACATGTGGTATGCGCGTGCAAGACGTTAAATTGCTATGCTCCAGCAGCTGTGGCATACACACGACGCTTGGTGTTGTAAGTGCTGGACGAACGTACAAAGAAACCAGCTTTCCACATATATACAGAGAGACATAGCGGTATATATACTTATGTATGTGGCATGCAACTTGGTGTTGTCGCTGCCGCAGTGTGATTTTGGCGTGGCAATAGCATGTGGCATGATGCGGAAAACGAGAATCACAGCCGTTGACTGGTTAAACGGTTGCCTCCTGGTTGGCTAGTGGCCTGACTGTTCGACTACTTGACTGCCTTGACTGTGGCATGCAATGCTAAGTAAAATGGGGATTGTTGTTGTTGTTGCTATTATTATTGTTGTTGTTGTTAGTGTAACACTACAAATCTAATACTTCCTTGACATTTAATTCTTTGTGGTTGCTATTTCTATGTATTTGTTGTTGTTGTTTTAACCACTGCATGCGTTTTCCGCTTGACGAGCAGCACCTGTATGCCTTAAGCCGGAAACTAATCAACAAGAAAATATGCGAAAAAATGATCGACAACAGGAATGCGGTTGTGACCGCTTTTCAACATTTCAACATTTCAGCTTTCCAGCTTTTCCATTTCCTTGGTTCTTTTGTCCGACCGCACCGCTGCGAAGTTGTGGTAAACGGTGAATTTTCATTTCACGAGTTGGCCTTTGTGGCTTTCGCAGCTCACGCAGCGCAAACGAAATGAACTGAAATATATAGTAAATACATATCTACAAGTACACATATCCACAAGTGTACAAAGTTTACTATGGCAGTTCGATTAGTCGATCTCTGTATGCCAACTCAATGATGCGAAGCCGACTGGTAAGGTTCGCTGGTTAGAGGCTATACTCATATCTATATAAAGGTTGGAAACTTGACTTTTTGGTATGAAGATGCGTCAAGGCGTTCTTTGGTGAGCGTTCTCTCGAAAATTGGTTCGTGTTTAGTTATCTTTGAATTGAAAAATATTCATTAGTCTTTTACCGACACAGAAAGAAGTTTATATCGACACTGCGATCGGGTTTTAATATTACAAATGGACCAGTCTGCTAAAATATTGGGTAGTCGAATAAGTTTTTTCGTATTTTGTCAATAGATGTCGTTACAGTCGTATATCTCTAGTGCTACCAATCACATTGAGTAATACCATATAATGTTGGAAAGGTGAGATTTTAAGCTTGATTTAACCAAATTAAATTCGGGGAAGTTGAAAAAAGGAAAGATTGCCACGCAAGCCACCAATGAAATTTGTGAAGTTTGCGTAGACGATGCTGTACCAGTTCGTGTAGCACAACAATAATTTGCTGGCTTCCGTTCTGAAAGATGACCTATCGTTGAAATAGTCGATGAAATTATGGAAAAGATTGACCAGGACCATCACATAAGTAGCTATTACATCGCTAAGGAACTAGACTTTCATCATTAAACGGTTTTGAACCATCTAAAAAAGGCTGGCTACAAAAAGAAGCTTAATGTTTGAATACCAAAATAATTGTCTGTGAAAAATTTAATGGACAGAAATAACATCTGTGATTCTTTACTGAAACGAAATGAGATCGAAACATTTCTGAAGCGAATGTAACAGGGGACGAAAAGTGTATCAAATACGACAATAATGTGCGAAAAAGATAAAGGTGCAAGCGTGGTGGAGCTCCAGAAATGGTCGCAAAGCCAGGATTAACGCCTCGAAAGGTTATGCTGAGTGTTTGGTGGGATTGGAAAGGAATCATCCACTATGAATTGCTCCAGCCTGATCGAACGATTGATTCTACCTTTTACAGTCAACCACTGATGAGATTGAAGCAAGCAATCGAAAAAACGACTAGAACTGATCAACAGAAAGGGCTTCGTCTTCCATCAGGACAACGCTAGACCACGCACATCTTTGATGACTCGGCAAGAACTGGTAGAGCTTGGCTGGGAAGCTTTGAAGCATTCACTATATAGCCCTGACCTTGCGCCTTCGGACTACCATTTGTTTCGGACAATGCAGAACTCCCTTAAGGGGCTATATCAGTGTGACACTTTCAAAAAAAAAACAAAATACCTAACTAAACTTAAGTCGATTTAAGATTGATTGTGTTAAGTTTGCTTTAACACAAATATCTTGACATTTAGCATTATTTACATTTTATTTTTAATTTTAATTGCAAAGTAAATATTTATCGGTATACCGACCCACCTTTACCCCCCTGACGTTGCCAACTAATCAGCAAACAGGCAGTTTTGTGGGTCTCATTTGATTGCCTTGATGCCAGCCATATGGCTAATGTGATTTCAGTCAATTAGATATACGAGAACAAATATATACATATGTATGTACCGATATATACATATATATGCGATTTAATATCCGCCAGAGAAATATATATATATTTCGATATAAACATCTGTCAATAATCACACAGGTAATGTGATTGAAATGAAAACGAATTTATAAATAGAAAAATTAATCAAAGGTAAAAAAAAAATATTTCTAGGAAAATATTATGAAAATATTCGCTTTAAAGCAAAACATCGTTTTTCTCATTCTTCATAACTTTTTATGCATATTTATAACTGTAAATAGATATGCATTTATGTATGTTTGTACAACATCTATTTATCATTCATAGAAGTACTTATCATCGCGTGAATAATGTGGCAACCATATGCTTTATAACAGCGCCCAAACTTAATCAACAAAACTACCAAACACCCAAACAAAATAAATGTTTCACTTTAACGCCACAAAATTCAACATTTAATTGTGGTAATGTAAACTTTTACGTTTGTGAATTTTTCAGTTTCAACTGCAGATTTGATTAATAGCGCGCTATTTAGCATTTGCATGAATTCTACTTGCGAGGGCAATGTGTTTTTGTGCCAACCTCCATGCCAGCAAATCTCGAAGTAGTCTTTAGAGACTTCGTGGAATTTATTTGTATCTTTTGAAAGTAAATTTTCGCAAGTTTTCATATATACATACATATGTGTATATAAATATGGCTTTTCATAAGCTTATTTGTTTGTAATTAAAAGTCCAACGATTTGTGCGAAATTTCCAGCGCTGTTCAAGTGCGGCGATAAAATCGTTATTAAATTTTTTTGATACAAAATCAGTTTGTGAATCATTAGTTGATTTTTGAATTTGGAAAACTAATTAAATAATTTAATTGCATTAATGTAGCGTGATTATTGTTATTGATGCCGCCTGTGTCATTGTTTTTCATTGCTAATTTGCGACAAAATAGCGAAATCTATTGAAGCTGTGCTTAATTACACCAATAAATAAGAACATATCTAATATTATACTTTTGTTTTAAATTAAGAAAGTAATTTAATTATTATATGTTAATTTCATCAAACCCCGTTGAATATTATACACCCTCTACTGCCATGTTCGATTCGCCACTTCTTAGCTCAATAAGTTCGAGCTCTGCTCTTTTGCCCAAAAACTTACAGGTCAGAGCAACAAGTTGTCCACTTGCTTTATTTAGAAGAGAGTATAATGATACTGTTACATTTTCTATAATCTTTTTTTATATCTTATTAATTTTGGGTCTATTTGTCTCATATCAGTTGCTTGTTCGATTCACAACTCCCAGATTTTATTTAACTCTTTAGTTGATTATTTTGGAAAGCCGCTTCTTACAAATAGAGAAAGTCATCTACTTCTATTAGTAACAATAGCTTAGTATAATTTTTTTTTTTGGCTAGAGAGTCAATTAATTACCTAAAAACATACCAATATGTTAGAAAACAAAAAAAAAATGTTAATTTCGGCACCATCGAAGTCATAAAACCCTTTACAAATAAAAGTTTTCATGCAAAAACTTGATTTTCATCGTTCAGTTTGTATGTCAGCTATGTCAGTGGTTCGTTAAGGTCGGTTCCGAAAAATTTTAAAAATTTTAGATCGATACTTCAAAAACTGAGGATCTGGTTCGCATACATATAGATGGATAGACATACAACTAAACTTGAATAAGTTGACTCAGTTCGTAATGTTGATCATTTATATATTATACATATACTATCATGAACTTTGTTCATAATTTTAAATTTATTAATTAATCCCTCTAGGCCCCAATATTTTCCACTCCTCGAAATAGTTGTTAAAGTCAATTTCCGGAATAGCCTTCAATGCGCATAGCGATTCACGTTTAATATCTGCAATTGACTTAAAACGGTTTCCCCGGAGCGGTCGTTTGAGTTTGCTGAATAGCCAAAAAGTCACACGGAGCGACGGTGCATTATTGTGGTGTAAAAACCAAGAGTTGTGGGCCCACAATTCCGGCCTCTTTTTACAAATGGCTTCGCGGAAACGACACACAACACTCAAGAGGTATTCCTTGTTGACAGTTTGGCCGGTCGGAGGGAATTCGGAGTGCACCACACCTCGATAATTGAAGAAAACTGTTAACGTAACCTTGATGTTTGACCTGCTGTGACGTGGTTTTTTCGGCTTCGGCTCACTTTTACCAGGATATTTAGTCGATTGATTGTCTGTATCCGGGTCGTAAGCATAGATCCCAGGCTCATCGCTAGTAATAGTACGTTTGATGACATCGTGGTAGCCGGAAAATATTGTTTCACAGATGTTAACGCGACGCTGTGCAAGGTTGTCATGTGATCTATCGTTAGATATCGTAGATTGGGACCAACATATATTCAATATTGCATGATTTGACAGTACAAAAATGTTTATGTTTGATCCCACACAATTTGCCAGTCGCTCAAACATAGGTTCATGTCGATTGGTTGCGAGAAATGTTAAAAAAATACGACAACGGTTCGAAGCAGGTTCTTGACAATGTGACAGGTGATGAATCGTGGATTTATACATATGAGCCTGAAAATAAGCAGCAATCGAAAGTTTGGGTGTTTCAAGATAAGCCGAATGCAATAAAAGCCATTTACGCACGAAGCACTTCAAGCAAATGGTTGTTCGTTTGTTTGGAAGAACTTGTCGCAAC
This sequence comes from Bactrocera tryoni, assembly GCF_016617805.1. Lineage (NCBI taxonomy): Eukaryota > Metazoa > Arthropoda > Insecta > Diptera > Tephritidae > Bactrocera > Bactrocera tryoni. Next base: position 25,615,524 of record NC_052503.1, on the reverse strand, counting down.
CATACCACTAGAACAACGCAGAACGGTAAATTCTTAGTGGTACATAACCATTTTAACCAAGTTTGTAACACCCAGAACGAAGCGTTGGAGACCCTATAAAGTATATATACATAATGGGTTGTCAAAAAAGTCTTGCGGTATTTTTATTGCATTTTTTTTTTATTGAAATTGAAATGAATTTTTGATGACTCATGCCCAGCTCTTGACCGATGCTACGGCTGCTACTATGCCGGTCTCTTTCGACCAATTCAGCGACTTTATCGAAATTTTCGACGACAGGCCTTCCGGAGCGTGGCGCATCTTCGACCACCTCTACACCAGAACGAAAACGTTGAAACCATCGTTGTGCGGTGGAAATGGAAACTGTATCGGGTCCATAAACTGCACAAATTTTATTGGTGGCTTGAGATGCATTTTTGCCTTTATCGTAGTGGTACTGTAAAATATGCCGTATTTTCTCTTTATTTTGCTCCATGTTTGCGACGCTATAACTCACGAACGACTTAAAAGAAACGACAATTAATCAAGCGCGTGAAATGAGTTTTCCAAAAAGGTATAGCATGACCCGATGCGACGAATAAAACTAGAACTTCGCGCTTTCAGCGCCAACTAGCGAAAATACCGCAAGACTTTTTTGACAACCTAATATATAAATGATCAGTATGTTGAGCTGAGTCGATTTAGCCATGTCCGTCTGTCTGTCTGTATATACACGAACTAGTTTCTCAGTTTTTAAGATATCGTTTTGAAATTTTGTAAACGTCATTTTCTCTCCAAGAAGCTGCTCATTTGTCGGAACTGCTGATATCGGACCACTATAGCATATAGCTGCCATACAAACTGAACGATCGGAATCAAGTTCTTGTATGGGAAACTTTCACATTTGACGATATATCTTCACGAAATTTGACATGGATTACTGCTTAAGGTAATAACATAATCTCCGAAAAAATTGTTCAGATAGGATTACTATAGCATATAGCTTCCATACAAACTGGACACATGGTTACTAATAGAAATGCACCTGTGAAGGTTATATTAGCTTCGGTGCAGCCGAAGTTAACGTTTTTTCTTGTTTTGTTGTCTTTCAAGAAATCTGGAAAACCAACCACTGATGACGGATCACCACAATATGAGCTCTAATACATCGAATAAAACCACTGGATTTTTGAACACTTCAAACATTGATTGAAAATAGTTACATACAAGTATATTGGTTATATCTGATAGCGGAATCGTAAGCGATAAAAAACTCTATTGTTTTTGTTGATACCTTGTTTTGTCATTTTAGTTGACGATATGTAGCATGTACCACAAGTCATTATGGATCTTAATTGAGAATATTTAAAAAAACAATAAAGCGTTTTTCGTTGATTAGTTTTTTTTTTGTTCGCTAATGCCGAACTATATGTTAAAAGGCAACCTACACATGTGTTCGTTGTGTAAATTGTTATAAAAAATATTGTTTGCATTAATTTTTTAAAGACTATATGTTGATTACCTATGCATACATAAGTTCATTAGCTGGATTAAAATATTCATATATTGGAAATATACATACTTGCATATACAGACAGACACATATGCTAGGTGTTTTGTCGCGTACTCATTTTTTCTAATCACATAAATTAATTGACATTATCAGCCTAATGAATGCATAAATTTTTATGTTGTTTTTTTTTTTACGAACACGGTCAAATGTAAGCATCAGTTTTGATAGGAGAAATCCTTTCATTAAAATCCAAATACTATATATTTTTACACATCTGAAAACAATACCCATTTTTTTACTTTGTTTTTTAAAATTCATGCAAATTCGGTTTCAATTAATTTGAATTCATCCAATTTCACTAACAAGTACTTATTTTTACACAATTTTATTATCATTACTCTCTTTCACAAACTTTTTTTGTTAGAATAATGTTTACCTAAACTATCAGATTTAAGTGCATTTATACATTAATTTAAAGAAAGAATAAATGAGATTTGTTAACACATTTAAACAAAAAAGTTGGAAAAACAATTTTATGTACTTCATAATATCTACTTGATCGCTTTTAACTCATAAAATCCAATTAACCCAATTTTTGACTATTTTTTCCACGAAATCATGTCGTATGTCATGAATAGTACATTCTACATCGACTTGAAGAGAGTCTGGCTTATTGTAAGACAACAATGATGTCAAATAACCCCACAAGAAGTAGTTTAACGGTGTTAAATCACAACTTCTTGGGGTCATTCAATGTAAAATTGTCTTCAAGTAGTCGAATCTCCAAACATTTCTCGCTATAATTCGATTGTTGCAAGTGCTGTGTGACACTTAGCCCCGTCTTGTTGTAACCATATATTGTCAAGATTAACTTCTTCCAATTGCGGCCATAAAAAGTTGGTTATCATCGATCTATATCGCTTTCCATTGGCAGTAACAATGTGACTAGCTTCATTTCGAAAGAAGTACGGTCCAATGATTCCACCAAACCAAATACCACACCAAACGGTCAATTTAGGTAAATTCACGAATAATTATGTTGCTCATGAATAATTTGTGTAGTTTTTTGCAACAGAATCAAGAGTTTTGTTCATGTACCGCTTTACTCAGATGAAAGTGAGCCTCATCGGAGCAGATGATTTTCTTAAAAAAATTTTATTCCAATAGCTTCAGCTCTTGAGTGCAAGCCCAAATCCTTTTTCAAAATCTGCCAGGTTGCGGTTTGAGACAGTCCCAATTATAGAGAACATCTTGGAATCGACAAACTGCCTGAACTGCGGGAATATTTTCATTATTTCGGTTCCTTGGCTTATTGGCACTTGAACATTATGACAATTGATTAAGTAAGTATGTACTTCTTGTAGTGATTTGCTCCCTTTATGCAGCCTAAAAGTCTTAAGCCTGTGCCGAACAGCCAATGGGCGGCCTACAGGGAACGTTAGACTTTTCGATGTTCGTCTGGAATTGAGATTGAAGCTTAGTTTTGTGGATTGGGAGTGCATCAATGGCGATGCCTGCACAAAATTCTCATCATTATTATTCACATCGTTCTTGTTTATTGGACAGTCGGTCTTGTCTTTACATTCCTGAATCTTGTAATTTGTATTTATTTTGAACTCGCCTAATCTAATGTTCTCATAATGGACCCTACAGTTGTTGTTACCGATTGGACAAAAATTAGGTTGAAAATACAATATACTGAGATTTGTTCACTTATAGAAAATAATTTGAATTGGTTTTTGACGGTCTAAGCTAAGTTTAGGTCATAGCAAAGGAATTTTGCTAGGTTTATTATTTATTTTAATTAATTTTTCCATTTCTAAGAATTAGATGTAGTATTACACATTTGGAAGTAAGATAAGCTACTCTGACACATACGGTATTACTAATGAGATATGAAAAGAACGTGAGAATACGAGGAAAAGATGAAGGAACGTTAATCGAGAATAGTAATAGGTGCAGAAAGCGGTCTTAAAATCGGTTTAGTCAAATAGATCGAACTTGAAAAGTCACGTTCACGTTGCTGACCTTATGGCAGCGATGAGGCCCATTTCTGGCTCAATGGGAATGAAAGCAAGCAAAAATGCCGCATTTGGGACGTAGATCAACCTAAAGAGCTTCCATTTCATCTAATAAAAAACAACATTTTAGTGTGGTTGAATTATCGGTCCTATGATAACCGATTATTTGATGCCTGAAATTGAAACTCGTAATCTCGGCGGCATTTGGGTTCAACAAGACGGCGCCACTTACCGCACATCGCATCAATAATCAATGGATCCAGTGAGAGAACACTTCGGTGAGTAGATAATTTCACATTATTGGCCGGTCTATTGGCCACCAATATCGAGAGCTATCCACCACTAAACTTTTTCCTCTGAGGATAAGTAAAGTTCAAAGCCTATGCGGACAATCACGCTCCTATCCAGGCTTTGGGTCCAAACATCACGCGTGTCATTCAACAGTTATCAGTCGAAATGCTCGAACGAGTCATCGAAAACTGAACTCAATGGATGGACCATCTGAGACGTAGTAACGGCCAACATTTGAAAGAGATAGTCTTCAATAAATATATGCAAAAGAATGTTCTTTCGAATGATAGTAAACACTTACCATTAAATTTTAAGTTGAAGTGTTTTTTCTTTGAAAAAGTTCAAATGGATTCCCTTCAGTTTTCTCCCTTTGTTTTCTTTCTTTAATTCCTATATTTTTAGTGCCATGTTTAAGATCTTCATTCCACTCTGGTCTAATCTAAGCCCATTCCTTGCAAATCAATTATTATTATTTAAACAAGAAGATATCTAATGACTCTTTCAAAAGCTCAGACAAAGCTTATTTGTGGTCTAATTTACTAATCAGCGTGCAGCTGTCAAAAAATGCAGAAATATGTGACAGAGTTGTCACTCCCCACACGCTCGCTCAACAAAACCTGCTCAATATGCGTTTTCAATTTCTTTGTTCATAATTTACATAATCTCAACTCGAATTATCCAATAAAACTGGTAAAAAAGTAACAAAGAAATGTCAGCGATTAACGCTAATCCCCTTAAGTGACATGTTGTTTTTGTATTTCTTTCTTACTTTTTTTTAATTTTTGTCTTCATTTTTTCTTTCTTATTGCTCTTTTTTCATTCAAATGACTATTAAAAATGAAAGAAAGCAAAAGCTTGCAGCAAAAGCGGGAAGGCGATTCAAAGCCGGCACGAAAGTGTAGCAAAGAAATGGCTAAGCTGGGGTGCCAAGCATTCATGATTTATGATTTATGGGCGCATAAATTGCTTTTGAAAATGTCAGCGCGTGAAATGAAGGCGGACAAGCGTTTAAAGTGAGTGACAAACGCATATATGCACCAAAGCAGGCAGTTATTTTTAATTTTATTATTGCTTTATGTACATGTGGCAACTCCACACGCACACAGCATGGCATATTTACCGCATTTCTTGTTATGAAATCGGCTTAGAATCACTTAGCAGCCTAACCATAAATAAATATTATTAATAAAATGTTATGCCATACTGCTTCGCTATAATAACAATAATAATAAATTTATATGCACACACACATATATAAACATATTTATTTAACCGTTTTTGTTTGTGCAACCAGGAATTATGCACAATAACGGTTAAGCGCCCAAAACACACCAATGCTGTTGAAATTGTTGAAAGGAAAATGATTATGCATTTTGTTGTCGTGCGTTTATCAGTCATTGCGTAAGCGCACGCTAGCATGTGAGTGACATTTTCAACTTGCTTACATAATCACATAGCTGGAAGTCATGTTAGGCGACATAATTTGGCACTTTTTTCATATAATTTATATTTAACAAGCGTTTAATTTGCGTAAAATAATTAAGCTAATGGCTAAATTATGCAATAACAAGCAACTAACATATATTTATATACATATGTATGTATATGTTGTATAATCTGAAACTTGCAACTTCAGCCAAGATGTCACAGGTGCTAATTTATACGTGGTTATAAAGTTTTATGGTGTGGAGTTGGGCCTTGAGGTAATTAATTGTCATAAGCTTGGCTTGCGATGAGCTTCTTATTTCATAAGTCAGTTGAGAAGTACAAACACAGTTTCAACTATGAGGCAATTATGCGCTGTAAGCGATCTTTAGGTTGAGAATTTCACCTTCTAAGCGAGAGTTTTCAATGTAATAAAGTTTCTGCAACATTTGCAATAAGTTTTGTTTGACATTTATGGGAATTAATGCATATATATACAACGACCGATTCGTAGAAAAAAGTTTTAAGGTCTTAGTGCGAAGGGATCGGCTGAAAAATCAAACTTTGGTAAACCAAAAATGACCAAAATTTTGGGTAAATTTTAACTTAACAGGTCAATTTAGGTCTCCAGCCTGACACTTGGATGTATTTACTAGAACTAAATCTATATGGACTTAGTTAGCACTAACCTTAAAAAGGCGCGTGTATAAATTTGACTGCTGTCGGATCATTAGTTTGTGAATTATATCATTTTGAGTGTAGCAACTTTTGTTTTTGTGAAAAAAGAAGAAAACAGAGTTCAAGAAAAATATGACGTGAAGACGAGTTTCCGGACACTGCCCCAGGAAAATCAACCCTCAAGGATTGGTATGTTAAGCTTAGACGTGGTGAAATGTGCACCGAAGACGATGGTCACAATTGACGCCCAAAAGAGTTTGTTACCGAAGAAAATATCAAAAAACAAAACCCACAAACTAATTTTGGATTACGGTAAAGTGAAGTTGTTCGAGATAGCAGACACACTAAAGATATCAATAGAATCTGTACATCATAACATTCACAAATATTTGGGTATGAAAAAGCTCTTTGCAAAGTGGGTGCCGCGCTAGCACACTTTTGAGCAAAAACAACGACGAGTTGATGATTCGGTGCAGTGTTTGGAGATATTCAAGCATAATTTACCAGAGTTTTTGCAACGATATGTAACAATGGTTGAAACATGGATGCATCATTTCCCTCCGAAGTGAAATCGACGGTCATCCGAGTGAACTGCACACGAGGAACCCGCTCTAAAGTGCGAAAAAACGCAACAGTTGGCTGGCAAATTTATGGCGCTTGTATTCTGGGATGCACATGAAACAATTTTTCTTGAAAAAGGAAGGACCGTTTGCCGAAATCACTGAAAAATGCCCACATTTGAAAAAAAAGTAAGTGCAGTTTCACCAAGTCAGTGCACCGTGACACAAGTCAGTAAAAAGAATGACAAAAATCCAAGAATTGGGCTTCGAATTGCTTCCGAGATCACCGTATTTTCCAGATCTGGCTCCCAAGCGACGATTTACTGTTCTCAAATCTCAAAAGAATGTTCGCTTACTATGATATCGGAGACTTTCCAATTAACTCTTAGAAAAAACGCTGCTGTTTTTTTTTTTCAATTATTTAGCATCTTATTAACTCCAACTGGTATCGCAAAGGACCATACTGGTCTAGAACTACCAGACTAACTTAACCTAATCTAACTTTTGTCAATTATGTTTTTTTCAACCATAAGCCTTTGTATGGACAACTTCCGGTGTCCGTACCGGTAGCTTTTTACGATGGCCTTACCCCACGGCCTATTAAACCACGACCACCACGATCGTCCCCGTAAGGCCATGCCGCATGAGCATATTGAAACGCACTTCAAGGACTCCTGCTCCCCATTGTACCAGAACTAAGTCTTCCGTCATATTTCGTATCCGAAATTATTAATAGTGTCATTCATACAAAAAGTTAACTCTAATTCTAAATTAAACGCCTTCGCCGCATTAACAATTCAAATGGAAGCATAACATACGATCCCAACTGTTCGGCATACCGACTAAGCAAGAAGCAAGAAACCTAGTCCCAGACAAAATATGAAACCTGGGTTACGCTCAAGAAACGGAGTCCTGGATGTAATTTCCTAAGTACTGGAAAGAGACTGATGTCCTGATAAGGAGGGTCATTCTAATCTCATCAGTGGAGTTCAAAAGGTGAACAACTATAGCATTTTAGACTTGTGAGGTAAATATCCCTCCCGGATGACCTTATCAATAATGACCTCATGGTCTAACAGAGGAAAAGGAACCTCTTGTGCTTGAGGTGCCTGTACCTCTGACCAGGGAAGAACGCTCCTAACAGAACCCCCGCATACTCTTTACACGATTATCACCACGGTCATTGTACAGACAATATTTTGCATTCAACCGATTTTAGATTTCATCGACGGAGAAGGTCGAAAACAATACAACACAGGATGACCTTTTATTTCAAGTGCCGTCGATTTTGCGACTTTAATTGCTTTCTTCAAACATTTTACATTCTATTAAAATACATCTTCCAAAAATTATATTTCTGAGGCTGACACACTAGATTTGAACCTAAGACCTGACATATGACAAACGAACATGTGATATACATAGTTGCCAGAACTGGGATATTTCTCGAATATTGCAGCGTGTTCTTAAAAAATAATTTACGCCAAAATTTGTGGAGATATTTTGTCAAAAGTTTCTCACACAAGAATTTGATTTTTCTCGGATGGCAGCTATATGATATACAGGTTCGATATCGACGGTTCCGACAAATGAGCAGCTTCTTGGGAAGATAGTGACAAGTGCAAAATTTCAGATCGATTTTTCTAAAATTGAGAGATTATTTCGGGTATATACAGACAGACGGATATGGTTAGATTGACTCAACTCGTCCCGATTATCATTTATATCTACATATACATATGTATATACTTTATAGGATCTCCAACGCTGCGTGCTATGGACTTTGGGGGAAAGAAAATATACCCTCTTCAGTGCATACACATGTTTTTGGCTCTTTTTCGGTCCGTCGAGAATATAAGTAAACTATGAAATTAATACTTTCACCTTTGTGAATCAAATTCTGTTTCCAGCTTACGTGCACCCACACATGCAAGAGTTGTCATATTATCTATTAAACGGCATACACAACCGTAATTAGCACATTTCAACATATTAAATAGTTGCGTGAGTATTGAAACATACATATTTATGTATGTAGGTATGCATGTGTGTGTATAAGCGTTAGTGTCAATCAGCGCTGACTTACAATGGCGGCCAATAAGAGCACACATGCACAGCACACTGTGACTGTTGATTGTGCATTAAATGCAATCGGACTTTCACACAAACACACACACATATACGCGCATTATCCATGTGATTATCGCCACGGTTACGATATGTGTGTGTGTATGTGCATGCGTCTACTTAGCAATAGTAAATTCGCTTCACATTTGATTGGCAGTGTCATTGCTGGTGTCACCAGCACACACACACCTACATATATACACACACTTAGACATAAGTACTTATGCACTGGCATGTGAGGGAGTGTGTGTAAGCGCATTATTGGCTTTTATTGTCGCTTGTCAAATTGCATTGTTTCCAGGATTTTCATGCAGTTTATTATGTCTCTGTCGTTGCATTGTCTTTTCATTATAAATATACTCTATGCATTGGAATTTTCCTGTTTTTATACCCTGAGTAGGATATATGTATATAGTCTCTCAGTTTTAAAGTTATCGGTCTGAGACTTTGCGCACTTTATTTTTTTTCCTAGAAGCTGCTTATTTGTTGGAATCGTCGATATCAGACCACTATACCATATAGCTGCCATGCAAACTCAACATCATAATCAAGTCCTTATATGGAAAACTTTTTTATTTGAGAAGATAACTTTACAAAATTCAGCAAGAATAATTGCCTTAGACAGCGGTATAATGTCCGAAGAAATTGTTTAGATCGGACCACTATATCATATAGCTGCCATACAAACTGCACAAACAAAATTAGGACAAAGATATTTTTATAAATTTTATAAAGTGTATTTCAGCCTCGTTACAGCCGAAGTTAATGCCTTTTCCTGTTTTCTATACTTATATGTATTTATTCACGTATAGACATACATACATACATATATAAATATGTCTGTGTTTAAGCGCACTGTCATTGGGTTATTATTATAGTTCACACATAATGACAGCATATCACGGAAATTAACGACTATCTTTAAACGCTGCAATATGAGAATTATTTTTATGCATTACGAAGAGACAACCATACATACATACATATGAACATATTTATTACCATAAATGTGTGTAATGAGTTTACAAAGCATTAAACTGTATTTGTGCCATTTGCTATGCATAAAAGAAGCATTTACGGCATATATATGTACAAATATAAATGCATGCATATACAGATTATCATATACATGCATTCTGATATACATACATATATATGTAATTATTTGTGCTATCACTTCCTTTTAATGCAATTTGAACTATCTGCTGTGGCAACAACACTAAGTGCTGTGTATTTTTGCAGCTCGCGTTGCAATCAAGCTCACACACAAACATACATGTATACTTATTTCAAGCATTGCTTTTGCATAGCTCATATATCTGAACGCTGCAGTAACAATCCCTTTCATGAAAATCCATAATTGTTTATCAAACTTCCGCGCATGAAATTACTTATAGTCACATGAGCATTCAGCCACCTCAATCAGTGATAAAGCGGTTATTCCAGCCGATAAATCAAAAATTCAGCTCTCTCGGAATTTCATACCTAGAGACTAAGTGCTTTTTTCTTACCATAGATTACTGCTGACAATTTGACAATCGAGCAATTAATATTCATACGAGGCACCTTAATTGCTCTATTGTGAGCTGGTGATGTGGGATCGTTGGAGATTTTAATTCTTGGTTGTAGTTGTCAAGCATACTTGTAAAATAAAACATTAATCTTTACATCAGACTCGAAATTCGTTTATTATGTTTCTCGAGCGTCCTTTAAGTTCAATAAGTTTCTGATATTTATGAAACGTTTTCTTGGTTTGATATTATTCTTGGTGAATATTCCCACAATTAGAGAAAGGAACTATTTACCTATGAAAAATTTATTTTGAGGCCGTAAAGTTAATTTAGACCTAATTTTTAACTTATAAAGTAAGCAAATAACTCTGTAACTTGGATTTCCTAACGTCGTTGGCTAGAGTAGAGCAGAACAGTGACTTATGCAAAATTCTGAATTATTTTAGAATATCTGTTTCACTATATTGTGTAGCACCTTAGATTGTTATGTATACTATATACATATATGTATATACTTATAATAGAGTGCTGTTCTGACTGAAGATAATCCCACACTAGCATGCTGATGAAGATTTCATAATTGGTTCACACCATTTTGCTTTGCTTTTCAGTGACATATAATTGCGGTATTTTTATTGAATTTTTTTTTATTGAAATTGAAATGAATTTCTGATGACTCATGCCCAGCTCAACGACCGATGCTACGGCTGCTACTATGCCGGTCTCTTTCGACCAATTCAGCGATTTTATCGCAATTTTCGACGACAGGCCTTCCGGAGAAAACGTTGAAACCCTCGTTGTGCGATGGAAATGGAAACTGTATCGGGTCCATAAACTGCACAAATTTTATTGGCGGCTTTAGATGCATTTTTGCCTTATCGTAGTAGTACTGTAAAATATGCCGTATTTTCTCTTCATTTAACTCCATGTTTGCAACGCTATAACTCATGCACGACTTAGAAGAAACTACAATCAATCAAACACAGGTTAGCGCGTGAAATGAGCTTTCCAAAGAGGTAAAGCATGACCTGATGCGACGAATGAAACTAGAACTACGCGCTTTCAGCGCCAACTAGCGCAAATACCGCAAGACTTTTTCGACTACCTAATATTAATGCATAAAGTCAACATCTGGTATATTAATATATTTCCAAGTACATCTGGTGTATTACTGAATATATATCTGGTATATTACTTTTTTTTAGGAACAAACCTGGTTAGGCTGACAGCATCATGTCTTAGTGGCCAGGTGGCACTCAAAGTTTTAGAAATGAGAAGTAGAATATACTATATGTACATATGTATGTATGTTTGAGATATAGTAAATAAAAATAAGTTTAAACCCCAGAGTAAGTTTCCAAAACCAGTCAAGCTAGACAAATTTTACTTTACACATAAATTTGTAAAAAGTTTTCGTCTTTGATTTTAGCGCTGATCTCTCTCATATCTCTCTCTCTCTAGTCATAATTTTTTTCTATATACAAAAAAGTAACGCATTCCATTATACGTACATACAATATCATAATATTTATAGAACTGATTGTTCGATTCGTCACTCGCCAAAGTTTGTTAAATCAATGACAACCAATAGCTTATGAACTGAAATCTTTAACAGATAGAACATTCATTTTCCTTGTTAGGATATTTTAGAGCTTCTGCGATCAAGAAGAGAGACTTACTCTAGTTTTTCATAAATTGTCCCAAGTTTTAGTGCCAAATTTGAACATCTGTAATATACTTGGCGGTACACTGTACAACAGTTAGCTGAGTATTGGACCAAAAGAATTTCATTCGAAATATTGTTTCGCTTTTCGAAAGTAGTCTTGAAAATCAAAATATTTGCCTTTAAATTCCCAACTGGAGTTTCAATATACAATAAACGTAATCATTAATTTTAGTATGTGAGTTCTCAAGGAATTAAAAATTTGGATGTCATCAACGTTTTCCTCTCATTTGAATGGTGATAAATGTGTTTTGATCAAGTTTACTAAACAAATGCGAAGAGTGATCAAAATCAGGCCAATATTTTTATGCTCTTGCGACATGTTGCTACAGATTATTGCATTTTTCGAGCTTTCAGTTGCCTTTAAACCGAATATGTACATATATTGGCCAACATGTGTATTATCTCAATGAAAATGTGAGAGCGTGTTTTGTTGTTGTTATGTGTGCCTAAAATAGATAAAATTGGGCGAAAACTTGATCTAGCCACCATATAATAAACATAAAACATACGCGTGACTTTACTCCAAATGATTGGAAATGGTATGTGAGGTACCCTAATGCATTTCAGGGAATATTTTATTAGCATGTGGCATATTAATGGCATGTGGTATTGGCAAAATTAGATAAAATCGGGTCAATAATACTTCCAACCTTTTTATACTACATATGTACATATGTTTAGATGTCTTTCCATAACTCGAAGTCTCTCTAAATCGAAGTCTTCTTTTGGGGATCATGGTGATTCAGGTTGGGGAATTTCAACAGTATACATAACTGCTTGACGATTTGCACCTTAAGATCTTTCCCTGCTTAAGTTGAAGGAGTATAAATTGTACGGTTACATTCATAAGTATGCAATATTTCCGTACTAGTTGATATAGAAAATATTAATTTTTTGCGAAGACCCGAAATCGAAGCCATAAAGCAACTGTCTATATCAAGTAAAAAATGGTTTGATGAAATACCAAAAAAAAGTATTTTGAAGAAGAATACTTTGAAATTACTGGGTTACTTAGACCTAGGACACAATTTTTTTGAGATTTTTTACAGGCCAATAAGTTTAACATAGCCATTTGAATTCCTGAATATCTTGGTTTCTAATCAAATTTAAATTGTATGTAAATATTGTAAAGCGAGGATAATTTCAAAAATATTTCCACCGAGCTTTATTTTTAATTTTCGTCAAACTTAACTTAAAATTCACCCTGTAACTTAAAAAACAAACCGTTATGTAATCGAGAAATGGCTAGATCAATAGAGTAGTGTGGTTCCAACTGTTGTGTGCTGATTATTTTTGAAAGGGGACTCCTTTTGATGCTTCGAGCATTTTGTGTTCTAACTGTTGATTGTCGGCTTCAAAATTATTTAAAGTGCACCGATTCATACATTTGAGTCGCTTAGTGTTAGTGTAATGTAATACTAAGTCAGCCTTCAAGAGGCAATTACGCGGTAACAAGTAAGTTCGGTCGTAATATTTTTTATAGTTTTCGACATAAGACTTCGGAAAATTATTTCTCTTCGTTTTGGGATGTCAACTATTTCAATAATTACCAGAAAGGATAATGTGTAAAGCCAACAAAGGGTGATGAAGGGTGGTGAAGGGAAAAATCGATTTGACACCTACGCATTTGTTGTTGTTGTTTGCATTTTATTAAGCATATGAAATATGCAGATAAGCTTTGTTACCTTTTCAGATACATACATACATATGTACATACATACAGACATTTTATTGACTCATTCAAGTGGAATTGCATGCATGTGTGTGTGTGACTACCACTTATAATCACAGCGGATTTGCCGACTTTTTATCTTACCTGCTTCTGTGTGGTTGAGTGTGTGCTTGTGTGTGAGCGGAGGCGATAAATAAATGGCAACGGAAAGAAAACTGCGCAACACGCAAGCAATTGCTTTGTTGTTTTTGTTATTGCTGCTGCCTTTACTTTGCTGTGTGGCTGAAGGATGCCGCTGGCGATGCTGGCTGACTCAAGCCCTATTTGTTGAATAAGCGGCGAACAAATGCAAATTGTGGTGAATAAACAAATACGACGAAGTCACTCTCGAAATTATTCGCATTTAATTCGTGTTCTGTTTTTTTTTTGCGTACACTTTTGGCTTTTTGTCAGCGAATGAAGCGTTCACTGCACTCTCCTGTGAATAAATTTGAGGTTTTGCGAGTAGTATGCGCGCGCACTTGTCATACAATTCCCGTTATAAGCACTTACGTACGCAGTAGTTCAACATGAGCTTCAAGGAGGATATAGCACAGTGTTGTTGTTATTGCTATTAAGTCCTTTTGTGAGCGAATGAATGGCTAACAACGCCTACACAAACGCTTTTACTCAACAGTTCACTAGGCTCAGCGGCTCACAATTATAACGGTATTCAGCTATAAGGCGCTCTCCGAAAAGGATATGAGACGCTCTGCTAAAAGAATTTGAGATGCTTTCCCAAAAGGATATGGATATGTGGCGCTCAGCAAGGACTCTTTTTGCGCAGAGATGCTGTGTCTGAGTTTGAGAGCAATTAATGCTCCTTCTGTTACTTATCGTTGTTGTTTGAAACACTCACTTTATTTGCATTGAAAATTTCAAATTAAAAATCGCTATTTCTTTGTATCAATTTAATTACCGAAAATATATAAGATTTTCTCGAAGTTATTACGTATCACTACAATCGTTTGAGCGCGTTGAAGTCAAACTGATTTCAAGTGGCGTACAATTCCAGCGCCGGGCAATGGTTATGGAGGTAAATGTGCTCACTACTTGGCCAGACAATGCGCGCAGACTGGTTGTTGACAGCATTGAGTGAGTGGGAGAGAGATTGAGTGGATTAAGTGGATTAAGTGCTCTTGAGACCGCTGTGAAGCGGTGAACTTCTGATTTGACACCATTGAGTGAGTGGGAGAGAGAGTGAGCAAATGAATGGATGAGTGAGTAGATTAAGTGCTCATGAGATACACTGCGAAGAGTTTAATTTGTGAGTGAGCGTAGAAAAGTGAGTAATTATTACCACAGTATGAGTGTGTTTATTTTCTATAGCTGTAAACTCGTTGGAGCGCTGAGTGCTTTGGAACTTAGTATTGAGCGAAGCTGTTTAACCGGCAGATTTTTGTTGAGTGCCCATTTTCTCAGTACTTGCAAGATTTTTATTTTCACTCCATCACAAAAATACTCTCTTTCAACTCAGTTTAGTATTGAGTCTAAGTCCCTATTTGCGCTTTGAGTGCCCTTAGTTTACTGAGAATTTTATAATTTATTTTTTGTTTGTTTTAATTTAAACAGGTTCTTTGCTCTGTGTTTTGATTGTCTTCGTTCTCATGAACTGACAAATGGTAATGGGAGCTTCTTAGGGTCAGCGCTTTTTTAGTGGCACTGCCACACATGTGGAGTTTTGTAGCCAAGTCACATACATACATATGTATGTACATATCCACATAACTTTATTAGATTCTTGTGCTCCATTCTAGCAATAAAGGGGAATATGCATATATGTAAATACGCACTTTCCATTATATAATTGTTTACAACTTTTTATAGTCCATTATTTTTCTATATTTATTTCGCTGCGGTTCTTATCAGCACTTAGTACTTTAATGCAACTACTTTATATGTAAGCATACATAATACGTACATACATATACATAAGTATATATGTATACATACAAAAGTATTCACATATTGCTTGTTGATTATTTGATGCTCGTGCCGGTGGGTAGGTCCACGTAAAATATCTCGGATTCTATATGAAATATTAGTAGCCATATTTTCTTGTAAAGAGAAGGCATAATAATATTAGACAAATTGAACCACGTTATTTAACCAACCAGAGAATCACAATTCGTCTAATATCCAAACATCCAGGATCACCACGTTCCAGGCAGTATCAAAGTTTCAAGCGCGTTTCTATAACGAAACTTTATCATAAAGTCGACTTTAGGTTTCGAGTCGGCTTGTAGAAACTTCTTGAGACTCCGCATTTGCATGGATAACATAAAGTCTCATATAATAAAAGAGCCTGTTAAAGATCTAGTTAAGACATCCAACTACTCGACTACGAGATAGAACTTTAGATGCAAAAATAATCCTAAATTTCATAAATTTTTCAAAGTTTTCCACATGACAGATCAAACTTTATGTTAGAGATTAAAAAAAACTTAATACAAGGAGTCCAAAATGGACTGCGAAGTATGGGCGGGGATATATGTACATATGTATTCCAAGTATTTTGACATCTCTCTTTCTGTTCGTCAACAAAACTCAGGCCGCATCTTCCAAGCGGACTGTCTAGATCCATTGAACGGGTTATATTTATTATTAGATTATGTTAATCTGGTAGGCTAAAAAGCCACGCATATACCAGTTTTGTCAGATAGAGTTCAGTTGCTAAATCTAAGAGGAGTAGTCATCCTTTGTAAAGTAATCGCTTGACGCGAATTTTAACAGACTGTGCGGCCTCACTATCGATACCTCCTACAGTGTAACATACCGCGGGGAGCCCAGATGCTTACAGCGTAGCACCAGCACCAGACAGTGACCAGTTAGAATTCTCATCATTTTCCTACAGTCTCTTCTATCGAGTACCAATAGGTATTTTGTGTACTTCCGAATTACCCTTTTGTACATGACTTTTGCAGTTTTGCAGCCAGGTAGCTCGTTCCATCGGGTTTTGATTTTCTTTACCATGCTACTGTCAAGATTGTCATATAGACAATGCATGGATCTTCATTCCATTGAATAACTACGGGAGAATACAATTGCAGGAATGCTTTAAACTCGCTGGCACGTCAGCTCCACATGCTCATACTTTGGGTTACCATTTAAACGAAATTTTTCGTCAACTAGAAGGCAGACAAGTTAGTCAAGCTAGGCGCCTCTGAGACGGAGTTAATTTCATCACCCTTGAGAGCAAACAAAAAAAACGCTCTATATGTATTCAGAACAAATACCTCCTAGCAGATGCGAATCCATAACAAGCTGCAAGACCATAAAGCAGATATGACCCATGTGACGCAGGAATAGAACCAAGAACTTATTGAATAGGTCCAGAAATAGTATACACAGATTTACAGCTACTATAATGGGGATACAACTTCTTTATGTTGGCGTGAAATTTGATATCCATATGTCAATTACTTTGTTTGTTTCTATATGACGAGGAAGGTTTGTTTGGCGATTATTATCTTGGAAGTTTACTTTAAATTTTGTGTTTCCAATGAAATTATATCTACATAATAGTCGAAAATATTGCAAAAGAGCTTTAGGGAGTCTACTTTATCATGAACTCAAGTATTTGAGTGACACAAAGCATTATAAATAGCGCTATGATATCATGGTGTTGGTATCAGAGGAATAGCAGAAAATCACAACATCTTATGGATCTAGTCAAAACATTTTGGTTGATGTCTTCGCTATGAAAGGTGCCAATGCTAGACTGATACCAATTTTTTTAAATTTTAATCAACGTAGCTGAGAGTCCTACATTTATCAAAGGCATTAATGCTGTTGACCAAGACGTCGATTTATGAATATGATGTCGAAAGTGTCCAACAGTCTAGCAAATGGCGTTCCAAAAATTAGCCAAAGTTGTTTGGAAGAACAATAGGTAAAATGATCTCAACTCTTTTTTCGTGAATGTTCAACTTTTGTGAGATCAAATTGGAAAAACCACGGATCTTACGCCTTCAGACATCCAAGTGAATTAATAAAACTTTTAAGGAAATTTATTATAGCTTGAAGTTGCTTCATCGTTATATCCTCATACATAAGTATATGAATATGAAGTCCACCCGTATGTCTGTATATGTGTATGCGAACTAGTCCTTTAGCGTTTGAGATGTCGATCAGAAATTTTGCTCCCGTCGTTTTCTCTTCAAGAAGCTGCTCATTTGTCGGAACGGCCGATATCGGACTATAACATATAGCTGCCACTGAACGATCGGAATCAAGTTCTTGTATGGAAAACTTTCACATTTGACAATGTATCTTCACCAAATTTGGTATAGATTATTTTCTAAGGCAAAAATGTAATCTCCGAAATTGTTCAGATCGGATTACTATAGCATATAAGTAGCTTCCATACAAACTGAACACATACTTAGTTCGGTGCAAGCAAAGTTAGCATTCTTTCTTATTTTATGTATCGTTCGGCTTACGTCTAACCTTTTAGTCACCACTTTTGCTTATCCTGCAGGATACTTGCTTATTTTCATAAAGTTCTTTGATGATTGATTACCGTCTACAAATTGAATGCCTGGTTTCCACGGGGATTATTACTGGTGGTGGGCCGTCGAGCGTTTGAATGTCAGTGCCTGGTGCCGTCTGGCCTCTTAAATGGTTATCCCTGTGGCTGTATGCGTGTCTATATGTACATATGTATGTATGTATACTTATGTATATGTTTATTTGCAGAGCCAAGATGGATGACCGGCTGCAAGCTGCACGGCGAAGTGACTTCTTCTTCACGATTTTCACGCTCCAGTAGCGGCGCTGCACTGTTGCCTTGGCGACTCCTGCTGCTTCTTCTTCTCCCACGAGCGATAAGCGCGTCCAAATGGCGCATTTGCTGATAGCCGCCGACTTTTTTGTCGAGATTTTTATTTTTTTTCGTCGAGAATTTTTATGTTTTTGCTGCAACGCGCTTTGCTTAATTCACTTTGCTTTTTTCATGGTTTGTTTATTTTTGTTTTTGTACTTGTTGTTTTTGCTTCTACACACAGTTTACTTACTATTTTGTTGACTCTGTTTACATTCGATGGTTGTTTGCATTTCGCTTCTGTTTTGCTTACTGCACAGAGCTCCATTAAAAGTGTATGCATATGTGTGTGTGTGTGTGTTGTTGCTTGTGTGTATGCGTGCCTTTATTAATCAACTGTGGCGTTTATTTTTAGTCCCAATGCTCAACTGATAAGCGTTTGTTTTCTCAAATTGTTTTTATAAAAATTATTTATTCTTCGTTGTTGTTGCTATTGTTGTAGTTATTGATATGCGTGCCTTTTTTTGTTTTTAGTGTTTATTTGTCAACGGGTACGTTGTATAATTTATGATTGGAAAGGTGGGAGATACCAAAATACCATTCCAAACCCACACTGTACCGCTAGAGTTACCGAATAACTGTGTTATGTTCAATTTCCACACACATACACACGCACATTTTATATACATATGTACATACATACATTTCTCGTTAGTGATAACTTGTCAAAGCGGGTTATGCCGCAATTGAAGCGTTGAAATTAGAGCGAAAAAGTGTGGCGTTGCATTGATTAGGGTGAGCAAAATCGCTATTTTTTAATTTCTCTTCTGAAGAATTGGTTGGTCGATACCTCAAAAAATTCGCTGCAGGAATGAACTTTTAATTATTATATTTAATTAATTTAATTAAAATTAATAGGGAGGTCCTGGACCTTTCAGCTTCCTATTTTTTCCTTACAATTAGACTGACTCTTGTAGAACCCCCAGAGGTGATCTCGTGACTGATGCCCAGAGCATACTGAAATTGTGGAGGAAACACTTCTGCAGCCTGATGAATGGCAGTGAAAACATAACACCAGCAGGTGGCGAATTCTATTCCCTAATCGATGACAATGGAGCAGACGTTCCCTTGTCCGACCATAAAGAAGTTCAAATAGCAATTACCCGCCTGAAGAACAACAAAGCGGCGGCGGCCGATGGATTGCCGGCCGAGCTATTTAAACACGGCGGCGAAGATCTGATAAGGAGTATGCTTCAGCTTCTTTCTAGAATATGGTCGGACGAAAGCATGCCCGTCGATTGGAATTTAAGTGTACTCTGCTCGATCCACAAAAAGGGAGACTCCTTAATCTACGCCAACTACTGTGGGATAAGTCTCCTCAACATTGCATATAAGGTTCTATCGAGCGTATTGTGTGAAGATTAAAGCTCATCGTCAACAAACTGAGTCGACCTTATCAGTGTGGCTTCAAGCCTGGAAAATCAAAAGCTAACCAGATATTCACTGTGCGCCAAATCTTGAAAAAAACTTGTGCAAAGACAATCGACATCGGGAAGTTTTCAGACAAGGCGACTCCCTATCTTGCGACTTCTTCAATCTCCTCCTGTAGAAAATAATTCAAGCTGCAGAACTAAATAGAGAAGGTACAATCTTCTGCAGGAGTGTACAACTGTTGACGTATGCTGATGACATTAATATCATTGGCCATAACGACCGCGCCGTTAGTTCTGCTTTCTCTAGGATGGACAAACGACAAATACAAGAATCTGGTAGTGAACGAGGGCAAAACTAAATATTTCCTGTGATCAAACAAACAGTCGTCGTACTCATGACTTGGCTCCCACGTCATAACTGTGAAGTCGTGAGACTCGACGGCGAATATCGCAGTCGATGAAACGAAGCGCTGAACGAAATGTACGACGTCATTGACTTAGTTCAGCGAATTTAGAGACAGCGGTCATGTCGTCCGAATGAATGAAAACACTCCAGTATTCGACGCAGTACCCGCCGGATGAAGCAGAGGAAGAAGAAAAGACCTCCACTTTGTTGGAAAGACCAGGTGGAGAAGGACCTGGCTACACTCGGAAACTCCTATTGTCGACAAACAGCAAGAAGGAAGAACGACTAGTGCTCTGATGGAAACTTGGCTATAACTGCGAAAGCGGTGTCTACGCTAATGAAGAGAAAGAGAAGGTTAGAATGAAAAGTTTATATCTTGGTATGTACTATGTGAAAAAAATATCTTGTCTTTTAGATTTGTAAGAAATTCAATTCTTTAGTGTTTATCCGTGGTAGTAAACTTTTATGGAGGCTAAGCATTGAGGAAAGAATAATGTCTTAGTACCCGTAGATATTGCCAGCAGGTGCATTGCTGAAATTTGAGCTCTTCGTCAATCTTAGCCTTAGGCTACCGAACCACTGTTGTGTTTTTCAGGCAGAAGCGGTAGACGTACTGCTACGAAGTGCAGACTCTTTTAGGGAGATGTGCATTCACTCCGTCAGCTGAGCGGCATTACTAGTACTAATAAGCTAGGCAAGGAGTGTCTGTCCTCATTAGAAATAGCATCAAGCTTCTTATCATCACACTCGTTTCAGTGCCTTATCATAGTGGACTCGCTGGCAACTGAGCTCACATCGGAATGGCACCGAGTGTGTTCTAGTTTGGTGTCTTGCTTTCTAGCAATTGAACAGAGGACTTCAAGTTATTTTTGGCTAAGAGTGAAACGCAGGAGATCTTCTTAACTAAATGCTCTTAACAGCGGGAGGCGACATATTAAGCAGAAACTGACATTAGCCGTCTGAAAAAAATGTGTTAGGCTCGAAATGCTTTGTCGTTTTATGAGGGTCTTATGATCTATTATATAGGAGTTTTAGGTACCATAAAGGAGAGCTTTTTTTGTCATTTCAGAAAAATGTGGTGGTTTGACCCACGTGTTAGGAAAGTTTTACTAACATTTTCAGTTTTAGCTATCCAAAATTAGCAAGAAACAGCCTTCTAACATCACTGTTGCAAAATGGCTGCAAAGTTTTCGCAAGTGTCTACCAACCAATTCTTCTGAATATAAAGTAAAAAAATAATATAAATTTGTTGGTTTCACCCTAATATTTAGCTCTATATTTGTTTAGATGTATAGGAAATACTGGCAAACAAGAAAGTGTTTTCCCCAATCAGCTTGTTAGTAATAGATATCTGTATAGCTAAGTAAGTACATATATCCTATGTAAATATGCCAGGTAGTGTGAGGTGTTATACTCATGTATTCAAATGCTCGGTGCGTATGTATTCGTCCATATTTAGTTATGTTAATAAGTAGTTTTAGTTATAATTATTTTAATTTATATTTTTAATGTCTTCTTTAATATTTTGATTTTATATTACGTACATTATACATTCATATACCTATGTACATATGTATATGTATATTAATACATATGTACATACATTTGGTTAATGCGTTTGCGCACTTTATGGTTTGAGGTAGGGCAATTTATGTTTGAGATTACTTAAGTTGTTTTATGTGAGGTCATTGAACGTCTTGAAAGCACACGCACACATACATACATACATGTTTACATTAGTTGATACAGACAGCTGTGTGTGGTAGAGCTTTAGTGATATATTACCTTAAAATACTATTACATTAAGTAGCTCGCATATACATACATATACATACATTCATAAGTACATAAGGGGTATTCCATACCAAATCGACCACTTTTGTACCCGACCCCTTTAGATTTTGCTGAAACTTAACCATCCTTTTCTACCCTTGGAAAAACATTTTTGAGAATTTTTTCAAAATTTTTTGTCCAACTTCAAAAAAAGTTATGAATTTTTCAAAAAAAGGCTTTTTTATTTTCAAATAGCCATAACTTTTGTAGAAATTGACTTTTGGGGACCTTTTTTTAAATTTTTGTTTTTGAACGAACTTTTCGAAAAAATACACGAAAAAAATTTAGCACGATCAATTATATAAAATAATCGGTTTTTTTAAGTAAAATCGTCATTTTTTGGAAGATCGCCATTGTTTGAAAGTTCGCCATTTTTGTTTTTTTTTTCCTAAAAAAAAACTTCAATTAGTTTGACAACTATCCCTGCTAATCCCGGAGTGGATCAATTTTTTTTTTATATTTTTTTAATTTTTTTTTTTCTTTTTTGAAAATTTGAGATTTTTTTTTAAATCCCGGAGTGGGGCGATTTGTTTTATATTTTTTTATTTATTTGTTTAAAAAATAGTAACAAAAAGCCGCCATAAAAAGTGACTAAGCCAGGATTGATGGTAAGGATTCAC
This sequence comes from Bactrocera tryoni, assembly GCF_016617805.1. Classification (NCBI taxonomy): domain Eukaryota; kingdom Metazoa; phylum Arthropoda; class Insecta; order Diptera; family Tephritidae; genus Bactrocera; species Bactrocera tryoni. The sequence goes on along the minus strand of NC_052503.1, from coordinate 25,592,928 downwards.
GATCAGTAAGGTTTTGCTATGTGGTTTGGATGGGATTCGAAAGGAATTACCTACCATAATTGTGGACCAATAGGAGGGGAATAGTGTTATGCCAGGACAACGTTATATGACACACAGCGTTTGTAGTTCCTAAGAAGCTTCGGTAGCTTAGCAGTAAGGTTTTTATGCATCAAACTTATAATCTAGATCTGGCGACAAGTGCTGACTATCTATTCCTGACTATGGCAAATGATTTGATGGTGACAGTAAGAAGGATCGTTTATCTGAGGGTGCCATTATGAAATTATTTTCAAAATGGCAAAAATTTATCATAAAAACCGGAATATTTGACTTAAATCGTATCTTTTAAGCTTTGCCAAATAAAACCTTCAATTAATGGATTTCTTTTTACTAGACATTATAGGACCATTACTAGCATTGTCAGGATTGCTTAACCGAAACAGACCCGGATTCAAAACCGGCCAAGGCCTGTATTCAAATGTTACAACAACAACAACAACAGTATCTAATTCTTCAAAACTGGAACTAGGAGAAATAAGTGGTCAGTAGATTTACTATATAAGATTTGTTATGGACTTTCATATCGTTTGTCTGTATGTTTGTATAAAAAAGTATACATATGTATGTATTTGTATGTGTACATTCAGATACAAATGTATGTATGTATGTGTTATATAAAAGCATAAGAACACACTTCGCTGCCTCGCATTCATGAGTGAAGTTGTTAAACATTATTGACCGTACTCATTTGTTATTCTTGTTTTTTTCGGCTCATATGTATGTGCCAGCGACGGCAGTCCATGCAATCAGCATGACCGTCATAGTATTTTCCTGCTCCATTGAAGTTGTTTTTGCTCCGCTGAGTTGAGTGAGCGCATACCTTTCCACTAACACTTCACTTGCAGCCTGTTGTGTGATCACATACTCATATACATGTATGTATATATACATGTCCACTATAACTCATGTGGTTGTTATGCCACTGCGGTGGACAGTCGCGGACAGGTCTGCTAAGGAGTAGAATGCTCATACACACATAAACAACAACAATAATGGTAAGCACGGTTGTTAGGCTGTCAAAGCGATAGGCAGGCAAGCAGGCAGGTCGACCGGCAGCAGTCAAACGGGTCGGTGACTGGACTTAGCAGACACAGCGCACCAGTCCACCACAGTCACACACACCACTCACACAGCGGTGGGGCGCTTGGCATGTGGGTTGCCGGGCACAGCAGCAGCGGCTTGGTTGCCTGGTAGTCGATTTGTGTGCTGCGCTGTTCGAATTCTGTTTATTTACTATGGTTTCAATTTTCAATAATTTCTTCTTCTTCCTTTTTACCAATTTCAATTGCTCGGCTGTTGTTCACAGTTTTTAGTGGCTCAAGTTGCTGTGTTATTGCAGACATCTAACATGTTGTTGTTGTTGTGATTGTTATTTTTGTTGAATTTTTTGTTATTGCTGTTATACTCCTTGTTATTGTTGTTGTTGCATTACTTGTTGTTGTACTGCTTGTTATTGTTGTTGTATTGTTTGTTATTGTTGTTGTACTGCTTGTTATTGAATTGTTTGTTATTGTTATTGTACTGCTTGTTTGTTGTTGTTGTTGTGCTGCTTGTTATTGCTGCTGAAGTTTTGTTTGTAGTGGCAACACGGATACGTTTGTTGTTGTCGTTTTTTCTTTTTGTTGTTTTCTGCTTTTGCTGTCTGTGTTGTTGTTGTTTTTTATTGTTTTTATTTTTGTTTACTGAATTTGTTGTTTTTGTTCTTGCTGTTATTGTTGTTGTTGATGTTGTGTGTATGAGTGGCAACATGGGTTCGTTTGTTGTTGGTTTTTTGTTGATTTCGGATCTTTTGTTGTTGTACTGACTGTTTATTGCTGTTGGTTTTTCTTTTTTTGTTATTTTCTGCTTTTACTGGTTTTGTGTTGTTGTTCTTGTTTTCATGTTATAGTTTTTATTTTATTTTTGTTGTGTTCATTGTTGTTGTAGTATGTTTTTGCTTTGTTGTTTTAATTTCAAATTTGTGTTGTTTTTATTTTTTTGTTTTTATTGCTCTCATTTCTCTGCTCCTTCCATTCCTTCACTTTTGCTTAGACCTCAATTTTGGCTTGGCATTTTCGGTATAAATTTAACTTCGAGTGGGTAAATATGCTTTTGGAGTATATTTGCTGCTTTTGTTGTTGTTTCTCCTTTACTCCATTGAAGTGAATTAAATAAGTGGAAGTTGTTGTTGGTAGTTAGTTACGAGTTCAAGCCGCCAGCGAAAGCCGCTATATTACAGCGATTAGAATGCTTTGAAGTCTTCCTCCAGCGCAGTGGTCCGTGCACTTTTTGCGCACACTGTGGCCGCGGATGTAAAAGTTATCATTGCAACCTAGCGGCACATACCCACCCACACACTCACACACATACGGAGGACGTGTCTCTTGTGTATTTTAATTCCGCACTATGCTAATCTTTACCCGTTTTGCCTTTGCCGTTAATTTATTCTGCCATTTCGTGAGGATTTTTGTGGTGTCGAATATTTTCGTTTGTTTGGCATTTTTCGCCTCTTTGGGTATTTTTAATATTTTTATCATTTTAGCTGTTTTCAGCAAATCCGCCGACATGCGCAGTTGTTGTTGGCGCTGTTTCGTTTGTTTTGGTAGCGTAAGGTAGGGATTTGTGGAGAGGTATAAAGGTTTGATATGTGGTAATATTTACGTAGGTATAGGGTGATGCTTATCATGTTTTATTTTACAGAAAAGTAACTGAAGAAGCGCCAAGACCGTCTAAACGGAATCTTCGACTTTCCAATTGAAGGCATATTAGCAGTATTAAATTTGTCGGTGATCAGATGATTGAGATGATATATGCATATACTAGATCAAAATTTCATTAAATTTTGATTTGAAGGAATTAGCTTAGCAAATACTTGTTTACCCTTAATTGTCCATCATTTGCCAGACTGGTTTGATACACACTTTCAGCTTACTGGCGAACTTGCTGCGATTGTTATTAGTCGTCTTAACAAATTTGTGGTAGGCTCAAAGCGTCTATCTATAGGGTTTTGGAGGCCCATATCTAGCAGTTTTTTAGAATCACAAAGAACCAGCAGCTATCCAAGTGGGATTATGCTTCTACTCAAACTAAACATATATTTCATAAATTTTTCGCAGAATCCATTTTAGAAACAACAGCACTTGTAGTTACAATTTTTATTTGACAGATTTCGCAAGACTTCTTTGGTGGTTTCTATCCTAAGAGTTTGAGTCCTTACATTATTTCTAGAAAGTAAAGATAATTAGATGTTAAGAAGACATTGAGCAAGACTAGAGCGGTTGCTACTGTCTAGAAAAATATAATGAAAGGTATGGAACGAAATTAATTGTTTTAGGAACCAAAACACTAAGGTCTGATCCAAGTTCGGGTACTTTTTTCTATAGTCTTTTTTGATAGATCCCGCGTGAGTTGTGTCAAGCTGTCATGGTATTTTTGTTCAATATTGTTTGGCATTTCATCGTGGTAAGAATTTCGCCCGAACAAAGTTTACAAATCGTTCAACGAAATACGACAGTTTACGTTCTGTAAAGAACTTGTTTCGCGCGCTTCGCTCAACTTATGGTCAACAAAATCGGCCTACTGAGAGTACTACTCACAACAGCATCACCAATCTTGAGACCCAGCATTCATTATTGGATAACATTCGACCGAATTGACCCCGTCCAGCAGGCTGTGAAGAAAATTAGCAGCCGTAGATGAGAGTATACACGAAGACCGTGGAGAGTCGAATCGGTGCCGTTCGCAGCAACTCGGTCTGTTTTATGTTACGACTTGGGGCTTTTTATGTCGAGATCTTAAGGTGAAAGCGTACGAAATACAACTTGTACAAGAACTGAAGCCGCTCGACCTTCCCAAGCGACATCGCTTCGCTCTATGGGCTTCAAAAGTTCCAAGAAGATTTGACGTTTTCGAGCTAAATTTTGTTCAGCGATGAGGGACATTTCTGGCTAAATGGGTGTGTAAACAAGCAAAATTGCCACATATGGGACGAAGAGCAAGCTGAAGAGATTCAAGATCTGCCATTTCATACAGAAAAACAACAGTTTTGTGTGGTTTGTGAGCTGGTGGAACCATTGGTCTATGTTGCTTCAAAAATAATGCCGCTGAGATCGTGACCGTCGATGGCGACCATTATCGCGCCTTGATAACCTACAATTTGATACCTGAAACTGAAGCTCGTGATCTCGGCGACATTTTGGTTCCAACAAGATGACGCCAATTCCTACACATCGCTTCAATCAATGGATTTACTGAGAGAACACTACGGTGATCAGATAATTTCACGTTTTGGGGCGGTCGATTGGCGAAGAGCTAATCTTCAAGAAATAATTGCCAAAAAATATAATCTCCTAAATTATAGCTAAATTATAGAGTCTTTCTGTGAAAAACAGTAATATTATGTATGAGGTATAATAAATTATATCGTGAAGTAATTACCACGAAGCACCCTGTATAGTAAATGCGGTGAAGATATAAGCATAACTTGATGGTGATGATGAACACACACAGGCAAGCACCTAAAACCCATGCATAAATATATCTATATACATATATTTGGACATACATATCTATGTGTACACATACATACGTACATATATTAATATTCGTGTTTATGTAGTCACACATGTCAGCAAAAGTGTGTGTTTATTTCCTTTTATGAGCTTTAGAACTTTCAAGCGATACACCACCACATGCACATACACATACACACATACACATTTCTCACAAACGTATGTATGTACATTTACATTGCTTGTGTATTATTTCTGTGTGCTTTTCGGTGTTTTATGCACTGCCACTTTTATTTTGCATCCAAAAAAATTGTTTTTGTTGTCCAATTTATTTTTGGAGTTTTGCATTAAAAGCAAAAATTTCTCGCGTGAAACGTGAACATTTTAATTTATGAAATATTTGAATTTCACCAGGATATAATAATTTGCTATATGGATGTGTGCATGTAGGTGTGTACGCGAGGTAAAGAGGGGTCAATGAAATTTAGGTATGAATATCTGATTTGCATACCAAATGCTTTTGGGTTAGTGAGTAATTTTTTAGGGAAGCGCTTCTTTTATATTCCTTGACATATTTTTAACTCTCAAATTAAATTATTATACAAAACTTTTAGTGAAATAACGCCTAAGTGAAGCATAAGAAAATGTTCCAAAAAGTTGGATTTAGTAAATATGTTATTCCTTTCCCAACTTTGTGTAATTTTTTACTTGGAAATTCAGCAACTTTAAACAATTTTTTAGCGAAAAATTTTAGCAATTTTTCATGCATTACTTTTTCAACATACTACTGTAGGCAAAAAATAGTAAGACTTTCTAATTAAAATTTCGCACGAAAAACCCATTCATTGAAATATTTGTTTTCCAGATTGGTATAACTGTCAGTGACATATGTGTCAAATGTCTTTCTGAAGACATAAAGTCGTCGAGTTTTTCGATGAGTGCAATTATTCATTCCATTAAATTTTGTATTCGAATCTGGCGCCAAAACGTTTAGATTGTTGTAAAAGGCCTTTGATGATAACTGGTTATCACGAGCAAGTATTTTTGATTAGAACACATTATTCCAAGAGGGTCGAGAACGATTTGACGATGAACCACGTTCAGGATGGCCATCAACATCAACCGATGATCAACAAGTCAATAAAATAAAGGAATTGGTACATGCGAATCGGCCATTACTGGCGATGAGTCATGTATCTATGCTTACAGTCCGGAAGCAGGCAATTAATTAATTCGTGGTGAGCCGAAGCCGAAAAAACCAATGCTATTCCGGAAATTGACTTTAATATCTATTGCGAAGATTGGAAAAAAAAGGTTGGCACAAGTGTAAAGGCGCCGAGAGGGATTACTTTGGGGGGATGACATATATTTTGAAGAATAAATTAAGTTTTTTATTATTATGAACAAAGTTTTACTATTTTTTGTCCATAGTAGTAATTTCCTTTTAATTTACATTAATCCTTAAACATAACCTTCTTTTAACAGCTTTTCTCATATTCCTATTACCAAACCTTTTATCACTTGATTATCAATTTTGGTATCCTGAAGGCAAGAAATGCTTTGATTTTGTATACGGCGATTCTTCGCCTTCGATAGCTATCGGGAAAAATATGGTTTAACGCATGAAAAATTAGGCGGTTTTCTTGAAAAAATATTTTTTTTGAAAAAAATTACCCTACTGACCCCTTAAAGTTTCACTCATATATGATTATACCTGCGAGCGGTCGTTTTTTAGAACACTGCCATCCAAAAACTATTCAAAATACGACCTTGCCGATTTCACAGAATATTTTTGAAAATACAAACTATCGAAAAATCAAATAAAATTTTTTTTTGAAAGTGTCACACTGCTATAACCCCTTAAAGAGATTTAAAACATACAAGATTACGAAATCTTGTAGATCATAGACTGGAAGTGAACGAAATAGCTGAGACAGTAGGTATCTCATACATATCTTACATGGAGAATTGACCTTAAGGCCGTGAGACAAATTCACAACAGTGTATGAATTTGTTTAAGCGCAATCCGAAATAGTTTTTGAGATGTTTCGTGATCGTCACCGAAATATGGATCAATTAGGCTGGGAACGGCTGTCCATCTAAAATTCTTTTCATATTTTCATTTTCAGACTTGTAAAAAATGTTCAATTTCGCATATTTACATTATGTCAACATCCCTACTAATCTATAATAAATAAATTATTTTCTATGATCATGAAGAAAAATACAGTAAAGAGGTGAAAATTGCTGTTTTGTATGAGACGTCAAATTAATATAAATTATACAGCTTTAGGTAATCTGTTTATTTATATAAAAGAATTCCACTCATCCTCTTATTAAAATAGTGCTGCACTTGTTTTGACCCAACTCGGTTTACTGCAAAACAAGTAAGAAAAGCCTATTTTTGGAATAAATTGCATCAAAATAAATCTCATACTTGGAGATTACGTCTCTATTGTTGGTATTTTTTCCAGCGAATTTTTTTGAGGCTTGAGATTAGAAAAAAAATCGGATATCTAGAAATTACCATATGGTACGTACGGATGCAATTTGAAGTAATATTAGGTCTTATTGCCTCAAAAGCTTCTCCTGAGGTGAATTTTACAGCAGCAAACTCATTCGCCATGTAATGGGATAGATATGATGCGATCTGGACAATAAGATGAATGCAAAAAAACCTCCCAACCAACTCTCGGAGCTGCTGACTATTCAATATCGATGCGTGAGGACGTTGTCGTAAATGATCCAAGTTGCGTTACCAGTAAACATCCGCTTCAGAAATGAATTGTTTTTGTTGTGATTCAGCAGCGAAACTCAGGCTCTGAGGTTTTTTTTTTTGCCGTGAGAGGTATGGTATCCATACTTCAAATGGATCCAATCGGCATTTTGAAACAGTGATCAAATAATGGTCGGGCACGACGATTTCCAATATTTTATTGATTTTTTCGACAATTGACCATGGTACATCTTTGACAATTACAGGACATGAATTGAGGAATCCAAAATTGCAAATTGCGGAAAACTGCCTTTTCCCTGTGGTCTTATTAATTATATAATTTTATGTTTATAATACTTTATAGCGTAGCCCGGTCGCACTTACTTATACCATACAACGCGAGATAAAGATTTTTGAATCCATATATTGGAAAAATAATGGATATCCTTTTACTATGCCTATTTTTAACATACATAGAGATTGAAAAATTGAGGCTTTGTATTGCGACCTATGGTGTATTGCGCCCTCTCCTATATCACATATGGTTACAAAAGTTCAGCATTCTGAACAACTTAAGGAGCCTGCTGGGCGCGACTGAGGTGATGTGATCCCTATCCACGTGGATGGAGCCCAGAGGTCTAGAGCCAGTTTCTATAAATTGCTGGACAATCCAGAATCAGGTGTGCTGGAGTTTCCTGTTCCATGTCGGAGAACCGGTAGTTTGCGCAAGAGACTATGCCCATGTTGGAAAAGTGCTTCCTGAGCCTGCAGTGATTTGTAAAGACCGTGACAAGGAGGCGGAATTGGTTTCGGCGGAGGTTGATCATTTCCTTATATCTTGCAAGGTTTTACCCTCTCAGAAGTAGCTTGGCATGGCGTAAGTCAAAGCTGTTTTCTCCTCACTCTCTCCTTCGTGCGGAGCAACTTCTTTATGGCGTGGAACCCCACCGCAATTCATGGTTCTAGCCTAATCATCCTGGTCGCTGCCTCAGAGTGGGCTATGGTAGTTCGTCGGCCAGCTCATTGCCGGGTACTCTTTTGTGCCTCGGTACGCAGATTAGGTTGCAAACTGATAGGCGGTTCAACCTTCCTATACACTCCTCCATTGAACGCGATTTAACCACATACGCTGAGATCGCCTTTAGTGCCGCTTGACTATTGCTAAGTATCGCGATACGCGGGTTGCCGTGAATATTGATTTCGGCACACTGACTTATAGCAGAGACTTCTGCTTGGAAGATGCTCGGAAAACTTCCCATTGGTATGGATAGTTTGGTATGTGGTCCCGCAATGCCTTAAGGTGTTTTCGAGCCGTCAGTGCACCACTGGATAGTGACGCCCTTCAGTAACCGGTCGAGCGTGGTTCCATTTCACTTCGGCTTACTGCCATACGTACATAGTACTTTTATAATAAGTGTCTAAACATAAATGCCTTTCATAACAATCTGATTTAAATCGATGCTGTAAAAAAAGTAGATACGTGGAAGGTGACATTATACATACGTGCAGATACAGGAGGGGCCTCATCATGACAGCAATTCCTTTACTGCCAATTTCAAATGTGGCATATTTGCTTTTGATATGAAATAAAAAGCCAACAAAAGCAAACAAGAAAGAAATTTACAATAAAAAACAACAAAGTTTGTTTGCCTGTCATTTTGACAACAAAAACAACAACAATCGAAATAAAACTAAGCGAAAATTTGCAATTTCCAGCCAAAGAAAATAATGACAATGTGACAATAATCAGACGCAACATCCACACGAATATTCGATAACATATACATACATACATACAAATACACATTCATACATACATACATACATACATGGAACATATGCGCTTGTGAACTCATGCAAATTCTATTGGCGCCACAAAATAGCACCAAATAGCCTGAAAAAATAAGAAAAAGGTAAAAAATGCGCTGAAAAGTGAATGTGGCATAATGCGCTGATGGCAGCAGCAAATGTGAAAGGTGTTAACTGATAGGGCTGCCATGGCGGCAGAGCGCGTTACGCCAAGAAGTGCCAAGGTAAGTTGTTGCTGAAGCACCAGCCACCACTTGCAGACGCGTAAAGTGGCACTGAGCAATAAAAATCGACACGCTCGACAATTGCTTGCGAAATGCAAATACACACACATACATACATACATATGTGCATATCTATGTAAATAGTAACGCAGGAAATATTTGAAAGTATAAGGCTATCAACTGTAGTTGCGACAGCTGAACGTCATGGCAGTTGCAAAGCGCAAATAAGTACACGTGTGCATGCATGTGTGTGTAATGACAGCTATGCCAGCGGATGCCCAGACATTTGAACTTATAAACATTTGTAGCAGAAGTGTTTGTGCTCAAGAGACCCTGCAGGAAAATATACATTGTGTTCTGAAATAAAATCAAAAACAAAAACTGTATACTGAGCATTAAATTCAATAAGTTTAAGGAGTGTTAGATAATTATTATCTGATACATATTTTTTAAAATCTGGCAACCTTCAACAACAAAAAAAATAAAAATATGCTCCTTAAACTTATCTAGTTTCATACTCACATTCCACAATTCCCTTATTTTATTAATTATATTCAACTACATTTTTAAATCAGGTGGCAACCTTTATCAAAAAATATTTCGGTAGCAGTTTTCTTGAAAAATTGTGTCTTAAACTGAGCATTAAATTCAATAAGTTTTGGCAGTGTTAGATAGTCATTATTTGATACATATTTTTTAATATCTGGCAACCCTGAACAAAAATAAAATTAACAATATGCTGCTTAAACTTATTTAGTTTCATACTCATATTCCATAAATCGCTTATCTTATTCATTATATTCGGCAACATTTTCAAATCAGGTGGCAACCTTTAGTAAAAAATAATTTTGGTAGCAGTTTTCTTAAAAATCTTGCATTTTGATATAATATATATTATTAGTCTTCATTTAAACTGTAAAAGTTTTTGCAGTAAAAATTTTCCAAAAGTTGGCAACCATATAATTTTTGTCTTATTAATTCTTTCTGTTGGTTTCTTTAAGGGGTAGAAGTATTATACTCTCGATTCTGTCAAATATCTTGGAGTTAGCTTAAATAAAAAACCCAGTTGGAGAGAATACATTAGGAGCAGGGCCGCCATAGCCCTTATAGAACTCATGCAAAAGAGCCATGGCTTCAAAGGCGGGTTTATGACCACGTGGTTTAATGGCTCTATACAAGTGTGTCCCATGTCAATATATGGTGCGATGGTGTACTGTATAGTATTATCGAACAATTGTCGCATTAAATCCTTGGAGCAGGTGGAACTAGCCTGCTTGCTGCGGATTACTGGCGCAATCAAAACTAAATCAGCAAAAGCTCTGGAGGTTATCCTTGATATCGAGCCAGTACATATTTAGGTAAAGCATGAAGCAATGCTTACGATCCAGCCTCGGTGCCACTACTGCAATGGTATCATGCTCGAACTTGTTAATGAACTCGAGCTTATTTGTAATGCTTCTGAGAAAAAGAAAACAATGAGGAATTAAACACAACGTTTTCATTCCGTGGAGTAGAATGGACCAATGATTCTGTGAAACACAGTTTCAACGACGAAGTCTACACATTCATCGATTGATCGAACGGTGAAATAGGAACAGGAGCCGGCTTCTTCTGTAGTAACCCATATGCCGAAGGTAGCTTTTCTTTCATTCGGGTCGAAATTGTTGGCATAACAGAAGGTTCCGAGTAGGCTTCTGCTCTAACCCGCAGGTCCACAAACCTTCTAGGGGACGGCCAAGTGGCATTTAAGGGTATCCGTAGCGCCAAAACTAAGTCTTGCTGCCTTAGATTTACAAGGAGACAATAACTAGCCCTCAGTCAGTTAATATTATTTGGGTATCCAGCCACATAGGAATAGAAAAAACACACGAAGAGGTATAGTAGAGTTGGCATGATCAGGGACAGCTGGGAACACAGTGTCCAGATCAGACCATTCTGTTACTTCAGGGGTTCTTTGAAGCAATGAATCCCAGAGGAACACCTCAGTTTTTGAACACGGGGCATACTACAATGTTACAATTGACGGTGGGCAGATCAAAAAGCTCCTACTAAGCAAAATGGGTCATCACAGGGAACCTGCTTTTAAGATCCCACCTCCGGAAAATTGGAAAAGTGGTTTCGATGGAATGCAGATCATTTCAATGCGCGGAGGCTGATCACACTCTAAAATATTATCTTTGCCCATGCTCAGCCGGATGAGATGGGATATATTCCCCGGTTCCCAATGCTCCAACTTAAGAGACATTGGGCAGTTGGAGCAGGTATTTTACCAAATCCACGGAGTTCCTGGACAAGCCTTAATTTCATTACGACTCGATGCAATCTAAATGAGTTTGAGTATTCCATATAAAGTATTAAGTTTACAGATATAAAAAAGGAACCCATACAAATTCTCAGTAAACATTTCGTTCTTGACAATTTTATCTTCGGCGGAGGTGAATTTCCCTTTGTAATATATTTTCGAATTATATGGTAAACATTTCAAACCACTTAGCCAGATATTATTCATATGTCCTAAATATAATAATCTCCACCTACTCTAAGCATTGTTAGGACCTTCTACTTCGGATTTATGTATTACACGGTATCAGAGCCCCTAGCATTTATGAAGTTTAGTAAGCCCTGTCAGTTCGAAAATGATGACCCTAGCACCTTCATCCATACCATGATGGTGATCTAAGCTTTCTAAGAACACCGAAATTTCGATAAACTCCTTTACATCCCAACTTACTTTGTTATGGACAACGCCATTGCATTGGACAAAATACAAACAAACAGTTATCAACATTTGCGAAAATTGCTGGCACTCAAATGTGAACAAGTTGCAACTAAGTGACTGTTGGAACATTTGCTATTGTGCTACAGCAGCCGGCAGCAGGCGTCGAATAGCAATCAGCAGGCTTCTTTCTCTTCCCCGACCACAGCACGCCTCCCAATCGACAGGTGAATCAATATCTTGCCCAAATGTGTAGCCAATGGATTGTGGCATAAGTAGAAGCAATGTGCGGCAGCGCCACCGGTGACTGGGGATAGCAACAACAATAACAACAACAGCAGCGTTGATAGTAAATTGAGTCAACTGCAACGAGAGAGTGAGAAAATTTGGAAAAATTATTGAATTTCAATTGAATTTGATTGTTTTATCGCCGGTTCCGGTGCAGCGTCGACATCATATTACCATGCCACATTCCACATGTTGCCACTGCTGCTATTTTTCGCCTATTTCTCCATTCCATGTTCTTTCTCGTATTCGAGTTGGTTTGAATAGAATTTCGGTTCTGGTCCCGGCACGTTGCACACACACACACATACTTACATATACATACATATATAGACAACCTCGTCTGTATTTTAGAAATGTCGCATACTTCCTTGCCACACACATTACATACTTACGTATATACAAAGTTATTGCGCCGAAAAGCGCTCATGTGACACTTGAAAGTTTCACTCACACCGCTCGTCGTGAGTTCTTGGTAAGAGAGTGGGGGGCGTGGGGTTGCGAATGGTTGAAACAAATAACCGGTTAAGTGTGAAAAAACGTCGAAAATAAAAGTTTCGACAATTTTGACAGTTATAAGGTTATTTGCGTACCAAAATATCACTGGCATATCAGATAGCTATATGGTTACATATCTACAAATGTAAATATTCAGCTGTGCCACAATCTTGTTAGCAAGTGTATGAAAATACATACATATAAGTATGTGAATACAAAAGTCAACCTTGAGGCGATGTTTGTTTCTGCTTTCTTCAATCCCTTAAGCTCTTTGGAATTAGCTACAAGTTCTAAGGGGAGCTTAAACCCCAACTCGCTGAAAGCATCTATGAAATATGTCTCTCAAACAAGCATATCTGCTTTGGTGAACTTTAAACAACCCTGCACTCTTTGCTTTGAGGAAATGGCGATCCTTAAGGCGGTATTAGGTGTAGAAATTAAAACAATTCGAAAAAACTGTTTTCTTTATTCGATAGTTGAGATATTCAAAAATATCCCTCTAAAACGGTTTTTCGAAATACACATTACTTCCAAATTATTGTTTACCGTTTTTGTGTCGTGTCAACTGAACAGGTTTAGCGAACGATCGACACAATAGCCGACAGTAAAACTTTGAACGTCTTTTTTCGAAACTACTTTTGTCGATGGAGCTGCTACATACAGCTCAAGTTCTAATAAGTCAATTTTCTTGAAATATGGCATGAGCAATGAAAAATCGAAATTTTTAACATTAAAAAATGGACAAAGCTAAAAAATTGCTGAATAAAACGATTCGTGACTCATAATTAAAAATTTCGACTACCCCGATCTCGTAGTCGATCTCCAAGAGCATCTGTGAAAAACGTATCTGGCGGTGAGGAGGATTTTTCAGTTTAAAATTATTTCAAATTCAACAACATGAAAAAACGTTAACTTCGACTGCACCGAAGTTAATATACCCTTCACAGGTGCATTTCTTTAAGTAACTATGTGTTCAGTTTGTATGGCAGCTATATGCTATAGTGAGCCGATCTGACCAATTTTTTAGGAGATTAGATTATTATATTAAGTAGTAATCCATGCCAAATTTCGTGAAGATACAACGTCAAATGCAAAAGTTTTCCATACAAGAACTTGATTCCGATCGTTTAGTTTATATGGTAGCTATATGTTATAGTGGTCCGATATCGGCAGTTGCGATAAATGAGCAGCTTCTTGAAGAGAAAATGACGTTTGCAAAATTTCAAAAGGATATCTTAAAAACTGAGGGACTAGTTCGTATATATACAGAAAGACAGACGGACAGACGGACATGGCTAAATCGACTCAGCTCAACATATTGATCATTTATATATACATATACATACTTTATAGGGTCTCCGACGCTTACTTCTGGGTGTTACAAACTTCGCGGCGAACTTAATGTACCCTGTTCAGGGTATAATAAAAATGGTAAAACTGATTATTACTATAAGTGAATACAGACAATGATCGAAGGACTAGGCAAAATGTTGGTCTTTGGCAAAGTGGCGGTTTCCCAAAAAAGTTCATTTCTGTGAAAAAATTTACACTTCAGAGTGACTAAAAAACCGATCCTAAACGGAAGTATTTTGAGATTATTTAGCCAAAATATTTTCCTCATATGAAACACATCTTCATTATTCTACTGTTTCCAGTCAAGAATGCGAAGGAATCTCAAGTTGCACAAGCAGTAAGCTGAGTGAGGAAATCAAAAATCTGAAAAACAAAAAATCCCCTGATTACTGTCAAGGTTCTAAAACAGCTTCCTTCAATTAGTACAGTAAAAATTATCAACATTATTAACGCGTCGTTTCGTATTCTTTTGCTGCTAAATTATTGAAAAATTGCTGAAATTATGATGATTCAAAAGTCAGGGAAACCAGATATGATAATATCGAAGCTTATTGAAAAAACTCAGAAAACGTCTCAATAAAATTATAAGACGAAAAACCATAATTCCAGCGCATTAGTTTGTGTTTCGAGCTAACCATTCTACCATTGATCAAATCCACAGAATCATACACATTATTGAAAAAGCCTTTGAGGTGAAAAAATTCTGTTCTACCGTGTTTCTGGATGTTACAAAAGCGTTAGATAAAGTGTGTCACAAACTGATTTTTCGGAAGTGGCATTCTGATATCATAAAATCATATTTATCAAGTCGCTACTTCCACGATAAACACGTAAAAAAGCAACAGTTCCACAAGGTGGTGTGTTGGTTCCTCTTCTTTATATTCTATTCACGCGTGACTTGCCAGTAGAATGCAATTATACAACAGTCACATTTGCAGGTGATACCGAGTTGCTTGCTGTTGGTAGTAGTGAACACGAGTCAACTATATACTAATCTCCAAAAAACTGTACAGAAAGTCCTACAATGGACAAAGAAATGGCAGATAAAACTCAATGAAGCTAAGTCTGTACGCTTTATTTTCATACATAACCAGAAGAATACCATACTTTAAACCCGCTAAATAGATATTTAGGAATGATGCTTGACTCTAAGCTAAACTACATATGTACATCCGACTCAAAAATATTAATTGATTAATGGGTAACAAATCAGTGTTATTCATCAAAAATAAGTTACATATCTATGAACAAAGCGTGATATATGCGTACACTCGCGTTACGCGGAAATTATTTTCACTATAGCTCCTGCAATGAGAAATTCGCAGGAAAATCGAAAAAACGGCTTTGAATCTAGAATAACTGAAGACGAAAAACGCCGCTTTGTTCTAGTGAAATGAATATCATAGAAGCTCAAATTGACCCTCTGTTTAAATTTAGTTTCTTTATTGGCGTAGACAACGCTTACGCAGTTATAGGTTCGTCATCAAAAAGGTGGTCTCTCATCCAAGGCTGATTTGTCCTTTTCATTGGAGGTGTTTTTTTACGTGGCGGGTCCCGAACCCAGCTCACAATCCTGAGGAGGGATAATTCCCTTCCTCACTTTGCATAATTGGTCTAAAACCGAATGCCGTGAGCTGCTTGAGCCATATGTAAAAGAATCGTTTCCGGCCAATTTCTAGTAAATTGTGCTCAGAGAACTTTCCGGACTTGCGCGAACTTTTACACATGGCTCTATCCTCATCTGAAGTTAGTTTAGTTTCATACAAACTAACATGCCCAGAAGGAGACCTTACAGTACTCAAAAATGCTTTTTATATCATATCAATTTAAAGAGGACTTACAGTCTTTATTAAACAGTTTTCAAATTTTAATTAAAAGTCTTTAATAATACCCCTAATGATTTATCGATTATACTTTCATTGAAGATAATATATAAAATGTTATTGAGAGTTTCGACTGTTAGTCTTATCTTTTTCAATAAATTGAAATTCACAAAACTCATATTCGAACTCAGAGGCAAGAGTGGAATGCTGATTGGATATCTTATTAAAAAAATGTACACTCTATTTTGAAAATATTTCCTCATTGGAGACATGACAGTTATCCGTAATTCGAATAAGTAATAGTGCAGCAAGGATCCACTTAGGTAAAACTATAGAATAATGTGCTTTGAAAATAAAAGAAATGATCATGTTCTTTGGGAGAAAAAAGGGTTTTATTTTGTATTTTATTTTGTAAATATACCGAATTCATAGATCATCAATTCAATCCCGTAAATTTCTACATATTCTATTCCTTAGACACTTCTTCATTTCCTCTAAGAACTTTGCTTTTGCCCACATATGTAGGTAGTTGATTGTCCAACAATCCTGGCTGTCCTAAAATAAAAAGGCGTAGAATCAGCTGCGCTCTATGTACTGTCACAAATTCTGATCCCATATGCCTAACCAAACAGTTATAATAAACTTAAGATGGTAATTTTTAATCTTAGAGTATTTAATCGCTTTTCTTTCAGAGGTATTATTCTGCTGAATTCATTCTACTTTTGAATATGATAATTTAGATCTTGATAGGACTAAGTTCCACCACACTAAATTCGGTGTAAGAGAATAGTTTCTTGAGCTTAGCATTGGTTCTCTTAACTATTTTTTTCAACTACTTGAACACTTGTGACAATTTGAAGAATCGATTAGATGAGAGCTGTATATTGCAGTCGTACAATTTGCTTGTCATCACTCATATTCCAAAATCTGTAGTAAAGGGATCAGTAAGTGTTTACTCAATGCTTTATATACCATCTTAATTTGTATTCTTTTGAACTTCTAATTTTAACTACCCACATTACTGCCGATCTTATGCTGACTGGGTTCAATTGGTGAACAACTTTTCTAACAAAAACACAAAGTTTAGTAAATGTCGATACGCAAGGTAGACACACACAATACCGTTATACCGATAACAAATACATTTTTAGTGTCACAAAAAAATTCACTTCTGTGTATTGGTGGCTTTAGGAATTATGATTGTTGACTATCCACAGCTCAAACACCTACTTGTGTGTCAATACATTCTATAAATTCTTGTTTTTTGTACACGCCCTCAGGGTAATCTTGTGAAATTTAATTTCACCAACTTGCAAATCGAATCGAAATGTGAAAGGCAAAGTGTGAAATGAAACTTTTCAATAAAGAATTTTTCGCAAAATAAGAAATGAAGTCAAAACCACCTACTGGAACTGTAAATCAAACTACAACAGACCTAAGGGAGTAAGAGCAAAAGTTCACTGTGTGGTCTGCAAGCATAAATGTTTTAACGTGAATTTGTGCAGACGAAGAGACATGTGAATATCACACAAAAACTTTTTACTATAAAAAAAATTGGATTGGCAAGAAGTTCACGAGGTAAGAATTTGCGAGTAGAATATGATTGATATTAGTATTTGAGCAAATGTGAACGGAAGGCAAAAATTCTATTAGAAAATCTTAAAGGTTTGGTAATACTAGTATTTCTGGACAACCTTACGAAAGAAGCGTCCACATAATTGGAACATAGCTTGATCACTTAAAGATCCCTCGAAGAGAATTGATTTAGATATACTAGGATAATATCACAGGTTTGACTTCACTAACTAGTTTTTAAGTCAACAATAAGTTTCCTCGCCGGTGCAAAAATATTATTATCTATGCTGTCATTGCTACTTTGAGCGAATTACTTGTAGACTCTGAGTTTGCTGTGAGAAACTATTTTTACTTTTAGAAACCGTTTTTTTCCAGGAATTTTTAACCAATCATCTTTAGCATTGCTAAGGATCATTAGGCCTATGTATGACGTGACAGCCGGACAGTTTAACCTTACCTAACTTCCGTTCCCACGACAGTCGGGCTTACGTAATCGGAACAGGCCCGGATTATCTATTTGGCCAATGACTGTCAACTCGGATTTTTGATTACATACCATCTATGAAAATTCTATAAAGCCTTACTTAAAAAGCCGAATATCTCGAGAAGTATTAATGATAACTGTTTTGACCTCGGATCTTTTTTCTAGCAAATAAAATTTCTTACAAGTTTGTCATGCACATCTTTTCTATAGCTCTTGTCGTTTACGAGATATATACAAAAAAATGCGAATTTCGTGAAAAGTCAGGTTTAGAGCCCCTTACTATCTCGTCGGTGTGAGTTTCGAATTTGACGCAATGAGTGCTTTTGTAGAGTGTTCAATTCTGAGAAATATCTGTCTAAAGGCAAAGCGGTACCATAAAATGCCACTGAGCTATAGAAATCTAAAAGATAAAAAATCACGGTTGTCCTGTATTTTCTATGGAAAATTTTTACATGCCTTGGTCCAGTTCTTAATGTTAATATTAAGAGCTCAAATTTGCAGGGAATTTTTTTAGGGAATTTCCAAGGAAATTTCATGATGGGACTAAAAAAAACGAATAGTTAAAAAAAACACCCTAATATACATACATACATATATATGTATGCATTTCTATTTGTGTGCCACAATCATTGAAATATTTACCATAAATATCACCCGACTCAAACTGAAATCCGAAGCTCACTTTGTGTGGGTTCATGCTCATGAGTTTTCGATTATTTGCATTTGTCATAAGATTCAATTTAAATTTTCTCTTTGCCATTGAATGGCTTCACGCATAAGATGCTTACACAACAAGAATTCGATTTGATATCAACAATTCGAAGTGAAGAAGTGCGATTCTGAAACCAAAATTCACAGATATTTTTATACCCATGGCTGAGTTGTTATGCAGGGGCGATGTTTTTAGTAAGAGTTGAAATATGTAAATATTCAAAGAAAGGCAGAATCGGAATATGAACTGAGTCTTTAAGTGGCTATTAATTTTTTCTCTAAATAAATTTAAATACTTGTGGTCTAGCTACAGAGTATAATAGTTCTGTTCCCCTAATGGATACAAATAACCACCTAAGACTAATCGATAAATGCTGATAAAGACGAGACGAGTTGAAATCTATCCCTCCATGCAACTCGCTGAGGATGATTTCTTTCATCTTTCATGATCAGCGCCTTGAAAATGCCAAACATTTTCAGTACCAATTGATGGCGTGGAATGCACACACTAATCAACTTGATAGGGTTCATCTGAAACTTATGCCGTACTTTGGGTCCGGCTTCCGGTTGCAATACAACTGTACATTCAACTGAGAAAGCGTCAGTTCTTCTCGCATTCGGGTTTTAACCACAACCACCACGATACTCCCAGAGGGTCCAGTCCGCATAATCAGGTTGGAGCGAACTCCAAAGGTTCTTCCTTCCCGTGGTACCAGAATTAAGTCTACCAGTTGAGTTTCTTTACTGCTCTGGACTGGTGACAAAACAGCACAATTGGCGTGACCGTGAAATGTCATATCCTTGAACTTACTTGATAAATTTTGAATAAATTCGGTAGATTAAGCTAGCCTGTCGTTCTTATATTAGGATATGAAAATTAGCGAAATCGGGCTTTCTATATAATAAAATTATAAACTCCATCTGTTTTTTCACTTTCCAATATACAAATCAAGCAACAATGAATATATCAGGACCAATCTATACACATATAGGATTAAGGTTTGCTATTTCACGACTAAAAGTCGAAATCGGACCCTAACTGTTCGAACCTCTATACATATACCGAATATATAGACCTCAATGCGGTATTAACTACGAACTTTTTAGCAAAAATGTCGGTCAATCTGTGTAATATATTATTGAAACTCGGAGAGATTATTTTCTTGATTTTGGTGTGGTTGTCTGTGCTAATTAGGTAGAATCGGGCTAATGCCGCTCTTAGACTTCACAAACCTTAAAGGAAGATTTTTCGAAGTTTGAGTGACTTTCCAAGGCATTTACCAGTCAATATGTGAGTTATTTTAATAGAATTCACAGAGTGTCTCTTGCCAACAACAGTGTTTCTTTGTGCTTAAAATAGATATGTACAACCGAGGGAAAATTTACTTTTTTGGATTTTTTTCTGGATTTTCAGATATTACATGTATGTATATGTATATTGTTCGTAAAGGTATCTTAAAGCAATTCTGAGAACATTTTTTTCTTCTGATGTAAAAGAGTGGTCTATATAATTCCTTTTCCATATTTCAGTCTTGCCTATGTTAATCTTGAATGAAAAATTATGTTACAGATCTTCTAAAATATAAGTAAGTATCTATCGCAATCCCTGCCAAAGTCAATATTTTGTGTATTCATTTCGCTAGTACCGTTATCAGTCGTCTCATAGATATCAATTAAGCTGTAATTTTAACATTTTTAGGAGCGCAACTTGAAGCAAATCTTATGCAAATCATTCTGATTAGATGGAGAATGCGAAAACCTTTCGTGATATATGTAAAATCGGAGATTGGGAAACTCAGTTGTACACATTACAAGTAGCGGATTGAGAAAATAAAGTAACAATACTCTATCAAACGTGTGGTGTTGTATAAATATTAAAAATTCTTTAAAAAATCCACCGTATGTATCACTCTGTGTACATGTACATTGTATGTATGTGTGAAGGTATATCAAAGGACGGATGCATTTTTATACGTGTGTTCGAATTGATTTAAATATGTTTCTTTTTCATGCCTCATCTGTTGCCTTAGTGACATCGTAGAATGTTGAAATATATCATATGTACATATATGTATACTTATAAAGCATGTACATATGTATGTAACATATTGTAAAAAAGTTCCGTTATATAAGTACATACACATATTTGTATATACTACGTATGTATGTATATGCACAGTGTGGGTTGTATAATCCTTTTCAATTGAAGCTTTGATTGATTATGCGGCACATTGTAAGGGTTTCGCCTTGATTGATTGCGTATAATGCTTCAAATATATACACATATACATATTTACGTTTATTTGAAAAAAGTATAATATTTGCCCAAATAACATGGAAATGCATGGATAAGCGTTTTTTCCTGTTTAATTGTGCATGTAGCAAAAATAATAGAGACGGCCATTAAAAGAAAAAAAAATCGATATTATCGAAAAAAATATGTATAGTATATACATACATATGTACATACGTATATATAAAATAAAAAATAAAAAAAAATATATAAACATTAATTTGATATTAATATTTTTTTTATTTTTCCAACATTTATCTTTATTTATAAGACTTATTACCTAACGGTTATTAACAAAAGACTAACTTGAGTGAATTTTGACGCTTTTGTGTTCGAAAAATGTATTTTATAAGAAAGCATAATGAAAAAAGAATTTTTTTTAAATAATGTCTAGCAAAATTAAAAAGAAAGTGATGCTTAACTCGTATTTCTATAATATTTTTCTTTCATTAACAACAACAATCAAACGCTTTAATACTTCCGCTGCTACTACAGGAATGAATATAACCTTTCATAATCATATGTATTTCAATAAAAAAAATTAATTTATGTGTTTATAATATTGTCACATTGAATAACGGTATTGTAAACACTTTAAAAAACATTTAAGAATTTGAGAAGCAGTGAATGCGTGAGCATAAATAAATAATGACGAATCATTCACATATCCCTTTACTTTCTTTGCGACCGTGGGAATATACATAGATACATACATATGTTTGTATACATGGAAAAATATATGTATGTACATGACTATATGAGTGTATTGCATAATTAAAATAAATATTCGGGCAAGAAAATGATATGAAAGAAAACGAAATGAAATTGGAAAGAAGTTTGACGGCATTTTGTACAAGTCAAAATCGATGTTGTAAAATTGTTAAATTTTCTTTTGGATTGAATTCTCTTTTCCTTAATTTTTAAGTTAAATTTAATGATTGGAATTTAACTGCGCTCTTTCCAATTCACATAAAGGGAGACGCCACAATCTGCGCCAACTACCGTGGTATAAGCCTTCTCAACATCGCTTATAAGGTTCTATCGAACGTATTACGTGAAAAAAAGATCGACTCACACCATCTCTTCGTCGATTTCAAAACCACTTTTGTCAGCATGAAAAGGAGCTGCCCTTATGCCACGATGTCGGAATTTGGTATTTCCGAAAAACTAATACGGGTGACGTTGAGTAATACCAAAAGCTTCATCAGGTTCGGGAAGGACATTCCGAACCTTTCCATACAAAACGAGGTTTCTGACAAAGCGACTGCGTCGTGCGACTTTTTCAATCTGTTGCTGGAGAAAATAATTCGATCTGCAAAGCAGAATCGAGAAGGCACAATCTTCTGTAAGAGTGTTTGCCGATGATTTTAATATCATTGGCCTCAACATCCGCACCGTTAGTTCTCCTTTTCCCAGAATGATTAAGGAAGTGAACAAGGGCAAAATGAAATATCTGCTGACATCAAACAAATAGTTGTCGCAGTCGCGACTTGGCTCCCACGTCACTGTTGACAGTCATAACTTCGAAGTCGTAGATAATTTCGTCTATCTTGGAACCACTATTAACAGCAACAACAATATCAGACTCGAATTCCAAGGCAGAATAACTTCTGCCAACAGATGCTACTTCGGACTTAGTAAGCAACTGAGAAGTAAAGTCCACTCTCGACGAACAGAGACCAAATTCTACAGTCAATCATCATCCTCGTCCTGTTATATGGTGCAGAGGCTTGGACGATGACATCAACTGATGAGTCGGTCGAGAGAAACTCTTTGCGGAAGATATATGGTCCTTTACGCATATGCGACGAAATTGACATAGTTCAGCGACTTAAGAGACAGCGGCTACACTGGCTAGGTAATGTCGTCCGAATAGACGAAAACACTGCAGCTCTGAGAGTATTCAACGCAATAGCCGCCTTGGAAAGCAGAGGAAGAGAAAGACCTCTACTCCGTTAGAAAGACCAGGTCTGGAAGGACATGGCTTCATTTGAAATCACTAGTTGATTCCAAACAGCAAGAAGAAACGACTGGAGCGCTGTTGTAAACTCGGGCATAATCGCGTAAGTAGTGCCTTCGCCAGTAAAGAAGAAGAAGAAATTGTTTTCACAATGACTTACGGTGGAAAAAATCAGAATTTGAAAGTGATGTGCTATTACTGAAGGTTTTGACACTCGAAAAAGTATGCAAGAATAAAAAATTTGATCTTTCGAAATTTCATACTGTTGTGGCCCTTAAATTTGGTGAGACGTTTTCATTGGAGTCATGATAGTCTTAAATTGTCTGTCAGCTTCGAGATCGGTCGGCCCTAGTTATGATATATCTCTTACTAATTGGAATTCTGTAGCTGCTATGTTAAGGTTTGGTCTTACAGGAACCACGTCGTCTATATTATCAAATCAAACAATGAGCACGCCTTCGAACGATATAATATCTAAAAAAGGGCCGTTAAGCAACTATCATGTTGAAGTTAAACTGCAGCGCACAAAATAGAAAGCATTAAATTACCGTTACCATTATTATGATTATTTATATTGGTATAAATTTCACCGACTCATTTTCATTCAATATTCATAATATCAAATTCCGCTTTATGCGCGCCGCCTTCGAAAGCAGTTTCCAGTTTCCCCATTTGTTTAATCATAATTTGCGTGGTGCGCTTCGCATGCAGCGTGTTGCAGCGTTGCACTGAGCTCCCATTACACACTTCCGTCTCACATTATGCTTAAGTGTATTTGTGGCGAAGCGCGCGGAAGCATGGGCAGTGGAGAGGGTGTGGATTGTTTTAATCACTCTACTCGGCACGCCTACCAACAAATGGGCTGAGTAAATAAGTTTGCCGGCAAAGGGCCGAGGGACGACAGGTGGCGCATATGCATTGGTGGCTGCAAATAGGCTGTAGCGGCTGCCACACGAAGTGGCACATCATTGAATTTAATGCAAACGACGATGCGGGCGTTGGCACATTTGCACGTTGCATGCACCACGACAGGCTTGCAGTTTGTAGAATGTGTAAGTTTGTGTGGATGTGGATGTTACCCTGCAAGAAATCAAAGAGAGCTATATGCTACGGTAGTCCGATCCAAAAAATATGTTCGGAGATTGTCCTATTACTCTACTTTGATATACCTTCTCAAAGAAAAGGGCATACGTTGCGGGCATCTCAGCGTCGTGACTAATTGTCAGATACCGAAGACAGACCAAAGAAGGCATTGATTTTCTTATACTGTTGCAGAGGAGCCTTTGGCAATAGGTGGAGTCTCTCACCGAAAGTGGTTCTCTGACTCCACGACACTACAATCAAGCCCATTATGTTGTCTGGAGTTTTGTGTGGTGGAGGGCTCTAGAAAATACGTGTGGTGCACTGAGGTTCACTCCAACCATGGCAAATAGTGCCCAAAGATATCGATGGAAGGTGTATGGCCGCGAAAGTTGCTATCAGCCTCAGTGAATCTGGGTTTGTAAATAAAAACAAGTCTGAACACTCGGAGATCCTCACACGCTTTGACTTTATATCGGATCTCATGGATCATAGGGCGCCAAACCGGACTTTATTGCCTTCATTTCTGTCCATATACAGGCGAGGGATCATTGGTAGAGGGGTGTATTGTCAGGAACTCTCTGTCAGCTATAGGTTCAAACTTACTGACAATTGCAGTGTTTTTCAAGCCGATAGAAAGGTAGCGTTACTAGCATTCACGGGATCTCAAAGGCATCGTCCAATTTTGTGATAAGACTAATGTGGTTGGCAGGACACAGCAGAAATGCAGGTAACTGTAAAGCTGTTGAGTTAGCAAGAAGGGGTACCCTAGCCCCACGATCAGTAGAATGGAGAATGGGAACTGGTCGCTCCCCCTGTCTCATATACTGCTACTAGATAGCTAATCTTCCGGGAGCTTGGTCAATGTTGAGCTACGATCGGTTCGTGAGCTGTTCCAAGACTATTTTGACTCAAGTACGATCGTAAGAGATCTGGTGAACTCTTTGCCCTCAGTAAGGCTAGCTTCATCCTGGTTGTCTGAGCCATTGCCCTTTAGGCGGTCATGCTGTAAGATTGGAAATGTTAATGGAAGCCAACTGCAGATGCAGTATGGAAGAAGACGAGGTGGAATCATCTCAACCCTTCCGTCTGGATTGCTCCGCGTTCGGGAGCTCAAGGCTGAAATTTTTGGGAGCGCATCAACTCTACCCAATTTTTATTGAAAACTAGGCGCTTTGCTAACTTATGAGAACCAACACAGCAGTTTTATTTTTCTATTTATTTTCTTTTTCTTTGGATCTGCTATCTAATCTGAACTAACCTACATATATGCCATAGTGGTCCGATCTCGGCGTTTTCTGACAAATGAGCACCTTCTTGGAGAGAAACCGACGTGTGCGATGCTTTCTTATAGGTGTTAGACACAGTGGACAGTTAGTAGAAGAAGAAGTAAATGCTGCCAAATCCGGTTTCAAAGAGACTTGGGAATTTGTTTTCTGTTTTATTGGTAGAGAGTCTTACATATCAATAGTAACTACTTTTTATAATTCTTTGAAAGGTTATAAAGGCTTTTGTTATTGCCTTTCAAAACATTTGTAATCGTTATTTTGGATTTTTTTTCGATTTATTGTTCCCGTATTTTTTTCAGGCCTCATAAGCATTCAACTCTTTGGAAAGGGGTTAAGCTCTCTTCTCGGTGTTTGGAACCATTGCTTGGGTTACCGTAATCGTTTGCTTACCTCGTTTTCGATTTTGAAAGAACTAGTTAAGTGAGCTTATTAAATGGGTCAGTTTTTCGGATCAGATGCTTCTTAATAGTTTCTCATCATAGTTTTCTTCTACTAGACCTGCAGCTTCGTCAAAACTTTGGAATGGAAAGTCGTGCTCATCGTAATTAATATGTTTTCAAGTTTGTTTTCTTCAAGATTTCGCTTTTGATTTCTACCAATGCAGCAGATATTTGCCTCTGTCGCCTTCTTTAAGTAGGTCTCTCTTCTCTTATGATAGTACGTCATTCCAAGACTGTACAGTGTTTTTATCGAACTCTCCGGAATCCGCACACCATTTACTGTGAGACCTGTGTTTAAGCATTTTCTCTCTTACGTCGAAATTTCTATTTATTACAGTTTATTTTTTTTAAGGTTTAAA